>NC_134487.1:281059790-281190521 GCF_040206685.1 Ascaphus truei | reverse complement strand
GTACGGGAGGGCGTACCTGGCAAAGGGGACATCACGGAGAGATGTGCGGCTAGAGCCGGCAGCTGCATGGGGCAGTCTGCTACATCCCTGTATGCAATAAAGATGTCCTTGAGAAAAAGAACCCCACTGTGTGAGTGTGAGATTACTCAACAGTGGATGGCACCAAGAAGGAGTTCCTCACCAGGACCATCTCCCTGCGGAAGCACAGATCCTGATGAGGAGGAGGCGCTGCACATGAAGTAAGTTGGACTCGCACCCACTACCTCAGCTACCTGTCCTGATGACATCCCCTAATAACACCAAGCGGGAGACTCAAGAGTCCTGTTACTTGCAGGTGCACCACCACACACGCCTTGTAATGGGGGACTGGTTAGACTACACGGGCCAATATGAGATTGGGTGGGTCAGGCCAGAGGGAACACCCGTTACAATTGGAGGCGCTGCTGAGATACCTGTCAACAGGACAGGCTTTTGCTAGGCACACATTAGGAAAGAGAGAAGTGTCTGCTGCCACTTTGTGCTGCGTGGGACGGAGCCAGGGGTAGTCAGGGAGATGCTGGAGATGCATGCCGCAAAGACGCCTTGGGATCCGTAAGAGGTTAGTGAGTCTGGAGCCGGGGGCTATTGCTGTTCTAGTCGCCTTGAGGTAGCGCTAGCGGGGGACGCCTAAAGGGGTAAACTGGTAACTGAGAGCAGGAATTCTGGATGGGTCCGCACTAGGCTATCCAAAAGTAGGTCGACGCCCAAAGTACTGCATGGAAGAGCCAGAGTACTCTAGTCTCCATTCCAGATCACTTACCAAGGAGCACAGACTGGAGGAACGTGTTACAGTAGACACAGAAAGAGTGAGCCTAGCCTGAGGTAGTGCAAACACGAGTCAGATCTACGTTAGGTACACAAGGTGGTGCACAAGGCATGTTTATTGTACAGATGTGGTAGCTGCCCCGCAGAGCGGAGCTCCACGTACAGAGAATCGGTGTTCAACGATCACGAGAGACCTGTCGGAATGGAGGATCTGTACAGAACAGAAGGTCCAGGATGGCGGAGAGAGAGAACCACGAGAATGGAGGATCTGCATAGAGCAGAAGGTCCAGGATTGCGGTCAGACGAAGAACAAGCTACAGAAGAGACTTTTGTGAGTTTGTTGTGGAATGGCGTGAAAGCTGTGGCTGCGCCGTGTTTGTCGTGTTTTTGTTCTCGGGATGATACCCCTGAGAATAATGAGCAGGACAGTGTGCTTAGATGGGAGGAACGAAATGGACTTTGTTATACCTCAATTAGCAAACAGCCAGACGCTGCCTTCAGTGAAAGAAAGGACAATACTAATCAAAATGGCGGTTCCCGCTTCCCCGGGACGCCGCGTGGGCATGCTGCAAAAAGTCTTGCAACTTTGCAGTTTGCTAATTGTTGGCCAGGATTGGCGCCAACGAGAAAACTCCACCCCGCTGAGGAGTTTGGCGCGAAAGCTGGAGCCGCGCCCTCATGGACTATGACTCACTCCGCACCTGTGCTGGGTCAGCCTACAAATCTACGAGACATCCCCCTAGTTTCAACCAGGGGGAGTGGTTTGCGGTTACACCGGATGTCGACAGAGAAAATGGGAGGAAGGGTTGCTACATCAGCCCATGCCTTTCAGTTGCGAAGAGCCATTGATCAGTATAGACCTCTGAGACGAGTGCCTCCGCTGGTAAAGATGGCTGAAGCTGCTGACAAAGTGGACCAAGGTCCTGTGATTTCCACTCACCCTTATTCGGCTCCAGGAGGCTTCCTGATAATCCGTGTGGAGGGTGTGGAGACTGTGGCGTGTCTTTGCCTGCAGTGCAGACTGCCGGGCGGAGCCGTGGGCAGCGAGGCCCGATGCCCCCACTGCGGACTGCAGTACATGTGGCCAATGACCACATTCGTACCGGTGCAGGCGGTGGGAGTGGCCGGGAATGTCCCGATTCCAAGAGAAGAACAGCCGGGAGCTCTCTGGAACAAGAGTGCCAGTCCCGCAGAGTCGGAGCCATCATTAGTGCTTCCGATAGAGAAATCCAGTCATCGGAGAGGTGATCACCGAGGAGCCCATCGCCGGTCTCCTACCGGGATGCCTCGGCCGAATTGCAAACTGGAATCCTCGGGCGAGGAGTGTGCAAGGCTGGCGAGTAAGACGGTCATCAGACGAGACTGTCATACCATTGGTACGCCATGGAGGGATGAAATTCCTCGTGGTGTGGAGACGCGGAGTCGAGAGTCTCCCGTACCGCGACCACCCGATCGCCGGAGTCCCACTGCCGTGGTGACTAGTGGATCGGAGGCGGGTCGATCAACCCCGACCCTGCGAGGTGCTAAGACACCGTGCCTGTTGCAGAACCGAGGGGAGGAAGAGCCGGAGGAGCGAGTCCAGAGCCAGACTGGATCGCGCAGCAGACGGGCGTTGCCGGATGTCATGGTGGAGGAAGAGATCTCGATTGGGGATCCATCCCAAGATGGCGTCGCAGCACGTGCGTGTGCGGAAGTGGTGCAGGCGGACCAGGGAGGCCCCGAGTGGGAGATGGTGCCGCCTCTGAGGTCAAGCAGCGAGAAACGATCCCCTACTACCAGGGGGAACGGACGTTTGAACTGCAACCCCAGAAGCTCCGCTGTTGAGAATAAAGATGGACTTTGCGGCGACGTCAAGACAGGTATCGCTGGAGAGCAGGTCGAAACCCTGTCAGTACCTACTGTTCGGTCCCGTCCCCAAACCCCATCCACACCCAAGGTTAGCCCCAATGCCCTAGTTAAAGCCCCTGTACCCGTCACTATTTTATTTGGGTCCAGTTCCAGCTTAGGGTTGTCCGGGGAGTCACGGGGTCCTTCCGGTGATTGGACTGGAAGCCTGGACTTGGGTACGTCGGATGATGGGTCGGAGGGAGGAGGGAGTATGTCTAGGCAAGTGTCTGTATCTAGCGATTGTCCTAGTGGGCTTAGTATCACAGTACGAAACACCTCTCCGTATAAAAGAGTTAATGAGAGATCTGAGGGTACATCCGGGGTGTCTTCTGGTGGGCCTGATGAGGAGTCCATAGAAGAGAGTACAGATCCTAGCTCCGAGGAACGGAAGGAGACTAGGTGGTGGGCCCCATTGTACGAGGGGTATGTATCATGGTTCGACCGCACCCGCTTTATTTTAGAGAGGGAGGGGGTGGTTGATCACTGGTGGGCTGCCGGTGACTTTGACGACGAGTCATACCTTAGGGCCCTAAGGGTAAGGTGGGATCGAATCCAGGCAGGCCTTGTTATACCTAAGGGGTCCGCAGGGTTGGATGATCCGGTAGAAACGGATGAGCCCCTGTCATGGGTGTTGCCCGGAGCGGCTGGGCAAGGTGGCTTGACCAGGTCGTGTCGAGCTGAACGGGCTATTGCGGCGAAGTATAGGAAGTCCCATGGGCTTGATTACCCTTACGTCCCTGAACCTCTAATGAGAGAAATAGAGGAGAATAGGGAGAGATGGCTCAAAAATGATATCCAACATTATATTATAGAGAAAGGGGGAGCCATTAAGGGGATACAGGCCGAGCAGAGGGTAGCTCAACTTATGCGGGTCTGGAAGATAGGGCGCAGTGTGTATATGCACAAAGTGGTATACTGCAATGAGCGAGGAGTACCACGAGAATACAGCGTGACTGTACATGATGCCGCGGGGCGAGAGGTGAAGAAGCCAGATCCTCGGCATTATTATTGAGTATCCAATAGAGTGGTCTGTTGTTTTCTTTAACGCTCCCTGCTGGTCAGTGAGTGTACTGGGCTTACATTATTATGTCCATGCAATGATGTTTGCTATGTTATTTGTGTGTTCTTTTGCAGTGTTTCCTGGCGCAAGGTACACCAAATTTAGGTCCCAGCCGGGACGGTGGGTATCAACCAGGGGGAGTATGTAGCCATGCATAATAATGACTGCATACATCTTCCCTGTTGGCAGTAAGTCCCGGTAAATACAGGCCTGCCAACAGAAGTTATGGAGGTTTTCCCTCACACCCTTGTGTGGTGCCCTGTGTAAGGATGGGAGTGGCTGTATGCTCTGAGTCCCTGGATAGTGACCTCAGAGATGCGCCTGCCCCCTGGAGTATAAAGGGCACAACACTGGCAGTTAGTGTTGTTGTTGGTTGAGAAATAGTAACCAGAAGGTACAAGGTTGGACAATCACTTTTGTGACCCTAGTGCAGTAACTAACGGTAGCAAAGTGATCGACTAAGTTTTGTCTACGCCATACTGTGTCCAGGGACCTGGCACAGTGGTGATCTCCCTAGGAGAGAAGGAATCCCACTTCAATACGGGAGGGCGTACCTGGCAAAGGGACAGCACGGAGAGATGTGCGGCTAGAGCCGGCAGCTGCATGGGGCAGTCTGCTACATCCCTGTATTCAATAAAAATGTCCTTGAGAAAAAGAACCCCACTGTGTGAGTGTGAGATTGCTCAACAGTGGATGGCACCAAGAAGGAGTTCCTCACCAGGACCATCTCCCTGCGGAAGCACAGATCCTGATGAGGTGGAGGCGCTGCACATGATGTAAGTTGGACTCGTACCCACTACCTCAGCTACCTGTCCTGATGACATCCCCTAATAACACCAGGCGGGAGACTCGGGAGTCCTGTTGCTTGCAGGTGCACCACCACACACGCCTTGTAATGGGAGACTGGTTAGACTACACGGGCCAATATGAGATTGGGTGGGTCAGGCCAGAGGGAGCACCCGTTACAGTTAGAAAAAGAAATTGCATGTTGACCAGTAAAATGGTTGTAAAAATAATTAATTATATAGAAAGGGTAACGCACAATGTATGTTGCACTTCACAGGGGCATTTGCAACTTTGATCAATGGTAATCATAGAAATGGTTATTTCTTCAGATATATTGTCCTTCTCTGATATCTTTGGCAAGGTATGAAGACTGCGGCAATATTGCTGAAAGCTGTTCTTGAGATTGCCTGCATTATCTGCGTGGTATTCCAGACGTAAATAAATGGTGAGGCTTGATTCTCCAGATTATACTGTAAATTCCCTAGCATGCGGTACCTGAAACTTCCAAGATATAGAAAATCGAATACATTCCACTGCAGCTAAGCGGTTTCAAATGTAGATATATGAAATACACGATGTGGGCGTGGGAAGGTTATCTTACTCCACAAAAGAGATGACAAACATTCAGGTGCTGAAATAAACAGACTGTATATACAGTATAAAGTGTACAAATGTAGCAAAGGTTATTGCTGCCACTGGCAGGGACGCGAACAGAAATCTTGGGGCCCAGGACAAATGCTAGGAGCAGAACGCCCCCGCCCAACCTATAGTGCACTTACCATGGAAACAAATTTGAGGGAGCCACTTTTACTTAAATGTTTTTCTGTTATGGGAATACTGGAAAAAAAAAAACCATTACAATGCAATCTGTTTATTTTAATATTTTTATTAAGTTATCTCAAAAGTTGTCAGGGGCTGCTATTTAAACCTATATGAATCTTCACAAAAATAATCTTTGTAATGGTTCTAAGTCTGACTAGTTGACTATCACCTAATTTTTAGGCTGACAAAATCTTTTATCAGGTCACGAAAATTTCGTTTTTAAGCAAGTTCGTGCTCAATGGACAGCATTGCTAGATTGTTGAGGTGTTATTTACTCGTTGTTGAACGGAGGTAGTTTTTTTTATCATTGATAATTTGCTGACTGTTCCTTTTTCCTTCAGCAACAGATAGAGGTAGGGTGCAGAAAAGATGAGAGCAATGCACACCTCTCCAAATATTCCTTCAAGTTGTAGCTTCTAAATCACAGTCAATAAGTTGAGTGGACCAGAGTCACTTGCAAGTGTGGCATTGTATACTTTTCGAAGATGTTAAGTTTCACTTGCTAAAGATGGTGTAAGGTCTTCAGGGTATTTAGACACAAGAGTTTCAGGGAATGTCACAACTTCTTCTTCTGTTATAGTTTTTAATTTTAAAATGGGAGCAAACAAGTGTCATACATATTGCATGGATTTAAAACGTTGGTTAAGATCACAAATAATGTAATCGAGTACCACAAGGTACATAAACCTTGAATGTTGTATCAGCATCTTCCAATTCATGATGGTCTTCAGATTCATTTAGATGATTTGTCCTTTTCCTCTGATGATGTGGATGTGTACTGTACTTAAATCCTTAGGTATATCAAGATTATCAGCAACAAGTCTGGCTTCTGAAATGAAATCTTGCCACTTTTCCCGAAGTGACTGCTTTTCTGCAGAAAGAGCTTTAATATTTGCTGCTCCAATTTCGATTGAAATAGATCTTGATTGCAGAATCAGGTTTCTCTCTTCAAAACGGTTCACAGCTTTTATCCAGAATGTTGTAAGTACAACTGCTTTGAAGGATAACAAATAATCTTTTTGGCCTACTGCTTCAGAATGAGCTTCACTTGAAAGCTTTTTGGATGAAATGATCTTCTGTAAAGCTTAAATTATCCCTATAAGTTTTTTTTTTTTTAGCAATTGGACGAACTGCTTCCACTCTTGCACTCCATCTAATATCACTTACATCACACAGTGTACACCCGATTTTATCTTTCAAAATGTGCCACTTTTCAGGGCTCCCACTGAAGAGAACATATAAGCGATTCACAGATCCTAAAAAGGTGATCACTTCTGTACAACACGATGCTGCGTGCACACCACAAGATTTAAGGAATGGGCTGCACAGGGGCAAAATATAGCAGTTGGGTATTTTACCTGTATTTGCGCTCTTACACCTTTTATTTTGCCAGAGATATTAGCTCCATTATCAGATCCTTGTCCTCTGAAGTCTTCAACGTTGATACCGTCCTCATGTAATCTTGACAGCAACATTTCCGCAATCTTCTCGCCCGTCTTATGAAAAAAGTCGACAAATTCAATTAACCTCCAAGGAATGATCCAAACGTTTGTCACCAAGTCTCTGTGAATGTATCGCAGAACAATGACGTTCTGTTCTGTGTGCGAAACATCTGGTGTGGCATCACATATCACAGAAAAAGAAATTGCCTCTTCCCTTTCTGATAGAATGCTGTCTTGAACACGCTTTCCACATAAATTAATAAGTTCATTTTGGGTTTCCAAGATAAATAGTGAGCCTGGAGCCTATTTCCTTTCTCTTGACTATTCTTCACTTTTGATAAATGTTCTTGCGGCAGAGGATCATAATGCGATATCAACTCGAGCAAACCAAGAAAATTCCCATTGTGTAAATCTCCGATATTTTGAGAACGCCCTCTGAATGCCATATTCCTTGATACCAAAAAACAACGTCCCGTCCAGTAATCGTTCTAGAAGGGCAGCAAACTTCTCAGTTTCTCTATGTAAACTCTTTTGCATTTCAACATCTACTCCATGCCCTCCAATAGACTTCTGCAGAATTCTCCAATTCCAATAGCTTTGCTTGTGCTGACTGCTCTTTTCATGTTCTGGTAGTCTATCGTACAGTTTATGGCACTTTGTTTTTGATGGATCAAATCCTTCTTTCCTGAAAAGTAAACTGCCAGCTTTGTTTGGCTCGGGAGGAAATGCAAGACAAGTGACACCGTACAATACATGTCCGCTAGTGCTCCATCCAAGCCAGTCCTGTGTAAGTTTTTCACATACAAAAGAAATTCAGGGAATGAGCGTTCTTCAAAATCCACAGGCATGCATTTAATCATTTCCCTTAATTCTTTTTTTAGTCTTTAATCCACAGAGCACTATCCTTTCTCTGTCTTTGTCTTTCAGTGTGCCTGGCCATATAGCTGGATCCTTCCAGTCAATGGGGCTTATTCTGTAAGCTCCATTACCGCTGTGCCAAGCGATCTGCACTGAAAGCCCCATTGACTTGAATAGGGTATTCCATGCAGAACGCTCGGTAAAGTGCTAACAGATCTTACAGAATAAGCCCCAATATATTTTTCCATATTTGTTTGAGATTCAGAGAAGCTGCTTGAGTTTGTTCTTCTACCTCGGGCATCACTTCTTGATTTGTCGTCTCATTGGGGAAAGACGAAGTGCTGAAACAAGCGCTTTCCTCCTGTTCTGCTTCCTTGTGATCATCTTCGACTTCTGCCCCAGGAGATAAATTATCTTCAACATCTCGCTGGTTGCATTTAGGCTTGTTAAAAAACTTCAATAATAATTTATTGTTTCTCAATGTGTTATCCTCTTCTTCTTGTTCTTTCCTTTGTTTCCATTTCAAAGAACCAATCTTGTGGTGGTACATTTTAAACTGAAATATGTTGTACTAATGGTAGGTAATGGAAACAGGACTTTTGTGCTTTGTTATTATAATAGAAGATATAGAATATACTGTTTCCTCTAACCTAAGATAACCAGAGGACCACAACTACAAAGCAGGTTCATGGACCCTTAATGCAAGAACTCTTCAATAATGTAATGTCACAATCACAACTCAAACCAGTGAGCAAATACTAAAAAATACTTAATATTAAAACGTAAATAGTACTTTGATAACTTATTCAGATAAAGTAAAAAATCAGCAATTGTACAGAAATTACAATGTAATGTTGCTGTCCTTAGGGAGGTAACAACCTTACAGAAGGACAGGTTCACCGTACATAAAACTGGTAGTAGGGTGGTTGATGCGAGCTGCCTCAAACCCAGACCAGTGAACAGCAGGAGGATAACCTCAGGCTGGTGGATGGCTGTAGGGAAGGTACCTCAGGCAGATGGGGTTGGGGTACCTTAGACTGAAGGTGGGTATCTAAGGCCTGGAGGGCTAGGGGGGTAAGATATGGGTCTGGGCGGTAAGGTATGAGCCTAGGGGGTAAAGTATAGACCTGGGGGCGGGGTAAAGTATAGGCCTGGGGGGGTGGGGGTAAAGTATGGGTCTGAGGGGGTATGGTATGAGCCGGAGCGGGTATGGTATGGTATGGGACTGAGGGGATAAAGTATGGGCCTGGGGTGTACAGTATGGGCCTGGGGGGGTATAGTACGGGCCTAGGGGGTTACGTATGGGTCTAGGGGGTAAAGTACAGGCCTCAGGAGTAACGTATGGGCCTAGGGGATAAAGTATGGGCCTAGGTGGTGTAAGGGGTATTGATGAGCCCCTGATGGAAATACCAGGAAACACTTCAACCAGCACGCGGAGGGGCCATCAACTGGCCTGCAGAGGGGGCCTTTAACCGGCCCGCGGAGGGGGGTTGGAGCCTCTAACCGGCGGCGGGGGGCCTTCAACCAGCCCGCAGAGATGGCACAGTGGGGGGCCTTGCCAGTGAAGTAGATAGGCAGCAGAGGTACTGGGAACTTCCAAGGTTCAAGTAGGGCTTGGGGGGGGGGGGGTGTTATGGCACAGAGTAGGGCACAGAGGAGGGCCCTGCAAATGGCCTGCGGTGCAGAGGATGTGGAAGATGTAGGTAGGTAGGGAGGGGGTAGGGGAGAAGTTGAAGGGGGTTGGGCATCACTCACACGCACTCAAAACACAAATATACATATACACTGGAACAAGGACACAGACACTAAAGAGACAAACACAGGGTACACACACAACAGTACAGGGTAGTACACATACAGTGAAGAATTGGCGTTTGTATTTGAATAAGCAGCTGCACAGCTGGGAATATTCAAACACGTTTCTCCCGCCTGTGCAGTTGCTAATATCAGCTGCTTGTCCCCGCCCACCAGGAAAGCCCTGATTGGCTCTCCTCTCCTAGCTACAATTAATCTAGCGTGTCAGTGTTTTTTTTTTTTGACACGTGACCGAAAGGGGCCCCCCAACTCACCGGGCCCGGGATAGCAGTCCTGGCAACCCCCCCCCCCCCTGTTGGCGGCCCGGGCCGCTGGCGCATTATTCTGGGATCCACAAGAATACAAGCCACAAAAATATATCATCAAGCAGATGTCCACAGAAATTCCCACAAAGCAAACTCCTGGTTATATACTGTATACTGATATTTTACCACTGACTGAAGCGCGCAGATTTACAGTATATCTGTACACATACAATAAATATTAATATTCGGAACAAGCATGCATCCCTTTAAAAAAAATGTAGTGTTAAACTGCAATCTGCCCCGGGCACCTCTCATGACCATAATATTCCTACGACATTTTTCAACCCAAATGACCGTTACAAATGCCTTACTGTTGTCCAAGTGGTTCGCCTTGATGATTTTTTCGGAGTATTCGGAAACACTGGAGCATTCAATCTGAATACGAATATAACAAAAAATAGAGATTGGTGAGAAACTTAAAAACAAGTGAACAGGCATAAAATAAAATGTAACGCTCCAGAGACTTCAAGCACTCACAGTAGCAGATTCAATGAGACCATCATTTGTGTGCTGCAGGAATGGGAGCTTTAAAGAGCAAAATGCTCTAAAATGTGCTTTCTGCATTTGTATGTATTAAAAAATATATATATATTTATGCTGACAGTTTTAATATATAAAACCAAGAAGAAGAAAAAATGCTAAAACATTGTAATGCATTAAGCAATATTCCACACAGTAGGATGTTCATTTATTTACAGCGCCTTACAAAATAATAAAAGTAGTATTGTGTCCCAATAGCAAGAAGTGAGTCCCAACACTGTAATTATCTGTAAAAAAACAGCTCAACTTCCGAAGGCCACTGAAAAAGCAAATCTGGCAATTGTCAGCAAATACTTCTATAATCACAAGGAAGTAAAGGGATTGCCTGTAGCAAAATACAGGTTTAAGTCGGGAAAATATGGAAATGAACGGTGTGTCCCAAAGCTAAGTACTATATAGTTGTCTATCTTTCTTGTTTTTAGATTTACTCGGCATCCATTAAAGTGGATACAGTATCCAAGAGAGTCTTAAACAAAGATTACACTTACAAAAAAAAAATGTAAATCAAAACGACCCCAGTTTTCTTTAATCCCAAATCATTCCTTTGTTGAAGAAGCTAAACCTGCAAAAACAATGATGTGCACAGCACTTTGTGCTGATGCTACCTGCTGTGAGGGCATTTGACTGGAGTTATAAACAATATGCTTCTTTTATTATGTTGCTAGTTCAGCCTGTTTCATGATAAAAGTGCTAATGTGAGATTAGACAATCTGGCACAGATCATTCAGCAATGAAACAGTTTATCTGCAGGGTCACTAAAATGGGGGTAATGATGGAGTGTTGCATTACTGCATCATCTTTTTGCTTTAATTTAACTACAGGGGGCATTGAAACATTTTGCATTCTGTGAAATTAGCAGCCAACAGACTGTTCAAAAACTAAAATGCAATAAAACTGGATTGTCCATTTGTTTAATGTTAGGATATTTTACCAGGAATCCAGATGGAAATGTTGAGATATACTGTACAGCTTGGGTGTATGTGTACTAAAGCAATTTGGGAGCAATTTCACGTGCCTCTACACATCAATATATCAAACTCAATGCTTCACGTTTTGCTCCATGTGCATCAGCTGGCAGTTTGGGGATTGTCAATAGGAGGAATTCGGGAGGATTTACGGAATGCACAGATTGTAATAAAGGGTATCTACTTCTTCCATCACTTTTTTATCTTGCATTTGCGTCCCAAAAATTAGCCAAATTTGAGGTGGCACAAACTTCTCTAACAATCTGCATCACATGTAGGAAGAACTTGACACAAATGGAGCAGAAAAAGGAGCAACACATCAAAACAAACTTCTATTCAAACTTCTTTTTTTTGTTGATTCATGTCTCCTATTATCTCCCAAAAATCTCATTAAAGCAGTATTCCCCCATACTTGTTCTTAACCCCCTCCGCCATTTTGTTTACAGAATTAAAACCAGAGTGATCTCCAGAGCTAAACCATGCTATTTCCCCCCCCCCGCACTACCCCCCCTTTTGAGGTAACAACTAGTAAAGTTACAGGGTTTAAATCTTCCTCCTGGGGAAACAAAATGGCTGCCAAATCTCAGGCCAACAGAAGCAGCAATATCATTGGTTGCGGCTTTCTATAGTATGACCAATTTAATCTTCTTTAAAAACGACGACGCAATACCGGTAACTTCATTGGTAAGTAACTTGGGAACCAGGGTGGGGCAGAAAATACCTTGGAAGACCCCCAAATTCCAATCCTTTGTTTTCAGGTGGATCCTAGGAAGGTGCAGGGAGATTGGCATAGAGTAAAAGGACTAAAAGTATCTACTGAGGTAAAAAAAGAGGCAAAGATCATCCTTTAACATGTTGCTCCTCTTAGAATCAAGGTATCAAGACCTTTGCTCCAAGTTTGGACCTATTTTATTATTTATTTATAAAATATTTTACCAGGAAGTAATACGTTGAGAGTTACCTCTCGTTTTCAAGTATGTCCTGGGCATCAGATTACGATTTAGGGAGTATCGAAGAGAGTTAGGGAGTAGATACATGACGCACGGGTTATAATGCGATGCATCAACTTGCGTTATTCTGAGCATCCCTTTTTCTCCCTTCAATCATTATTGCATAACTAAGCTTCTTCCTACAGTTTACGGTTTGATTGCTTTCACACACATTTTTCTCTGTGATGTTACATAACCCCACATTGTGTGCCTACCTTTCCGGACACAAGGAATCTGGTCGCTCCTTCTCTTACCATGCACCTCACGTCTGGAACAACCTACCAGCGACTCTCAAAGCTGCCACCAGGCTAAACTCTTTCAAGACTTCAGCTGTCTCCCATTTTAATCTGGTCTGTAACTGTTACATAACACCCATAACATATATTATCTCTTACTGTCCATGAAATGTCTTGAAATATAAAGAAAAAACTATGTTCATTTAACGTAACCATATATTATCATCATAACTCTGTGCCCAGGACATCCTTGAAAACGAGAGGTACTTCCTGGTAAAACCTTTTTGTAAGTAATAAAATTTAAAAAAAAAGTAATTATATTAAAGCCGAATTAAATGTTACCAATCCATCATGTGTGTGTGTGTGAGAGAGTTAATTCTACCAGATAAACTTCAAGAGATCAGTTTACCACAAGGGTAATATAAAGAAGACTCCTTTTACTGGAAGGTCACGAACTGCTGACAAATTACTTTTTCAGACATTAATGTTAGTGGGATCTCACCCCATATACTTTTCGGGCACCAGCCTTAGCTGCAAACATGGAGAGAATGCCAGTGCCACTGCCAACGTCCAACACAACTTTGTCCTTAAAGACATGTTTATTGTGATACATGGAGTTTCTGTAAGTTAATGTCCGAACTTCATCCTTTAACATTTCCTAGGAATAGGAAACAAAGAGAGAGTTACATTGTTAATAAAAAATGTTCTTACTTTGTGGTATAATGCAATATTTGAATTCATATATTTTTATTTGGAAACCACAAACCATGCCACCCTTCAGTAACAGAGAGGCCTACAACACTTGAATATGAAGGAGTTAAATGTAGTCATTTCATGTGCGCTACACATGCAGAAATAAATGACTGAATCCCGTATTCCAGGGGTGCGCAAACTTTTGGTGCTGCACCCCCCTGCCTGTTCTGCTCCAGTGCTCGCGCCTCTCCCTTACCTTTGTGTCGGCGTCAAATTATGCTGCGTGTGACATCACGTGACCCTGTGGTGTCATTTGATGCCGTGTTACCATGGCGATGGGTGTCAAATGATGCAGCGGGGTCATTTGATGGCGCTTTGCATGGCGACGTGTCGCCCGAAGCCGGATGAATCAAGGTAAGGGAATTACAGAAGCCCTGCGCGGTCCCCCGGCATTTTATTTAAATGCCCTTGGGAAGAGCACGGGGCCTCGGTAACCGCCGCGCCCCCCCGAAAAAACTTATTCAACCTAATGTGAGTGGAGCTGGACTCTTCTGCAGAACCAGGAAGCAGCTACACAGAGTATTGAATAAGGGATTTGGGGAGTTGTTCATTAAATGACAGTGGTGCCAGTAGGGGCATTATTAAACAAAAAACTCTTATTGAAGTCACAGGGTGTTAGTAACCCGACGGGCACTATCACAGTTAAATGAATAGCCCCCTTAGTGTTCTACGTACAAAGGGGTAATTTATTTTATCCCCCTGATGCGGCTGTTCGAATAATTTTCAGCCGGCAAAAAATAATTGACATCACTGGGGATTTATGGAAAAAAAAAAGAGCTCCGCACAGCCGCTTCGGAATATATTGAATTTGCCCCTAAGAGTTGCTAATTGCCATTAAAGTGATTGGAAGCTAGTGATCCCGAGTGTAGGACAGAATGGCACATTTGGAGGAAGTAGCTATAAAAAGCAATGTTTTTTTAAATAGTAACATTTTAAAGAGTCATCAAACTGGCAAGAACATTTTCCATTAATGTCAATGTATTGTACTGTATGTCTCTAAAGAGCTCTATTGTTGACTAAGTGTTTCCATCATTATTTTACTATGTATCACCATAGTGATTGAACAAAACCATGTATAGAACATTCAAGCATCGCAAGAAAAGTAACTGCACGCAATGTTTTGCAAGTATCGTAAGCAGGGCCGCCAACAGGGGGGAGAGCCAGGACAAGTGTCTCGGGCCTGGTGGCTGCAGGGGGGGGGCGGCATTGGAAGTTGGGCTCAGCCATAAGTTGTAATAACTAGTGACATACCGCTCACCTAAATTATAGTTAATTAACTCTATGATATCAGCTGGTGCAAAGGGGATAGGGATGACAAACATACATATATAAGGAGACAAAGGATGCTCCTATAAGGATCCCACTTTACTGCACAACAAAAGCCGAAAATAATCCACAGGTATAGTAACCCACTAGAGTAATTGTATAGGCTATAAGGGTACAATTAAGTAACCTCTCCCAACACTGTGGGAGGACAATTACCACTAAAATGCCTGATGGCAAAAAATAATAAATGATTTATTAATGTTCAAGAATCGACACAGTAACACACACTCAAAATACCATAAAAACAATTAAAACATAAATCACGGGTGATGCAGGGTAAGGGGATATTATTGTAGGGTTAATTCCCAAATAATGGTTAATGTCCCCTTACCAGTACCAGGTGGTAGTGTGAGACACAATATGATGATTACAAATAATAATCACTAGAAAATGCTAGAACCTCTTGTCTCAGGGTAGGGTGTGGTGGAGGTTGCACTGATCAGTATGTGCTGTGAATAGTATGCTCGGTATCAATAGTCAGATATCACACTGACAGCATGTTATGATGCATACAGAGTAGTAGATGCAGATAAATGTGCAACTAGCATATATTACATAACCTATGAAAGTACTAGGTCGCACGATCAGTATATCAGGATTCACAGCAGATCAATAGTACACATTGTACCACAGTGTGTGGATAAACCGCGGCTTTTGCATCAAAATTAGAACCTGATATAATGTATGAATGTACTAACTAATGAATGTACTAACCTAGGCTGTCCGCCTGTGAGGTCAAAACGGACATCTAACGTTAAGCTATATACCGGCCCCCTTAAGATTGACCAATTTTTTGACATAGCTTACGTGCCCACAGAATGGTCCACTGTACACCAATGACACTCTACACGTAAGCTATGTCAAAACAATTGGTCAATCTTAAGGGGGCCGGTATATAGCTTAACATTAGATGTCCGTTTTGACCAATACATATAAAAATACCCCCAAGCCCCCCAATGCATATACAAATCCCCCAAGCCCCCCAATACAATATATAAATACCCCCAATACATATACAAATACCCCCAATATATATAAATACCCTGAAGCCCCCAAATACATATACAAATTCCCCCAACCCCCCAATACATATAAAAATTCCCCCAAGCCCCTCAATACATATAAAAATTCCCCCAAGCCCCCAATACATATAAAAATACCCCCAGGGACCCCAATACATATATCAATTCCCCCAAGCCCCCCAATACATATAAAAGCCCCCAATACTTATAAAAATTGCCCCAAGCCCCCAATACATATAAAAAGTCAACCCCAAATACATATAAAAAAGACCCCCACCCCCAACATACATAAAGATAGACCCCTCATAAATATTAAAAAGACCCCACCTCCCCAATACATATTTTAAAAAAGCCCACCCCCACTACATATAAAAAAAGAAGCCACCCCCCCCCCAATACATATTAAAAAGACCCGTACAATACATATAAAAAAAGACTTGTGGATGATCAGGCCATGTCCAGTGGATGTTGGGGCGCGTCGGCCGGAACTGCAAGTTGGGCTCGACCTCTGGCCAGTCCCGGCTGCCGGTGATCTCGCGACTCACCTCTCAGCAGCAGACTGCATGCCTCTATCCCTCTGTCCCACGCCGCATTTCTGACAGGCCTCCCTCTCATGCCGTCGCGTGCCGGAAGCAGAGAATGCTGATGTCAGAGCGCTGCCACCGTGCTGACGTCAGAGAGGCCTGTCGACATGGGACAGAGGGATAGAGTCACGCCGGCTGCTGCTAAGGGAGAGCAGGGGCCCGGCCAAGGGAGGACTGGCAGACGGGCCAGGCCAGAGGTCGGGCCCAACTTGCAGTGCCAGCTGGCCAGGCCCCCCCAACTCACCGGGCCCGGGATGCCAACCCGGCAGACCCACCCTGTTGGCAGCCCTGATTGAGTTGTACGGATGTAGTAATTCTTACTGTGCCCAGTACCGTGGAAAATGAAGTAAAAGTCTGTGGCTCTGGGACATTGCCTGCTGCGATCATGCTTCTGAATGGGACTCTCCCCAGTGTTAATCCTGCAGTACTACCACCACTGCGTAACCACACATGGCAGCAGCACCGAAGACAGTAAGTTTTGCTACATCTGTATACCTACCAAAGTCATGGAAATCAATGCTGAAGCGTAAAACACTGTAGCTAGATCTGTAATCAATGAAACAATGGAGGAGGTTTTCATTTTCCGTTAGTAAAACAACCAGTGAAAGCTTCAATTACATCAATTTTACTTATCAGTTCATTTTAAATTAAGCGACAATTAATTATGGGAATTCAACTTGCAAATCAAGGCTGCTCATGGAAGGATTTGTTGTAAAAAAAGCCCACTTGAAATCAAGAATGAAAGAATGGAAGCTTGATTACCAGAACCCAATTGCACTTATAAGTCTTACAATGAAGAATGGGTGAATATTTTGAGAACATTTTCATGGTAATAAATCACCTTGTAAGAATGTTTCTTTGGTTGGCTGAGATTTATCTTAACAAGTCCTCTGCTAAACAGTTTATTATTATCGGGGTTTTTTTAAATTCCGTTTGCTATGGTTACAATACACAAAACTGCCTATTTTAACATTAGCTAACATCGCTGTGTAGAGGAGAAGTCTAATGGTCACATCCCTGCCCTTGCAGTGTGTATCTTGTTTTTTCAGTGTTGTCTTCTCTAGGATTGCCTGAAGGCTTCTCCAAAAATACTGGACACAATGGTGAAATGTGCGACGCACTTGAGACACACACACTATCTAACCTCTCTCGACTCCATGTTGTTTCCACCTCTCCTTGGACCCACCCCATGGCTCCAGACACCTCCTCCTAATTGGCTGCTGCTAGGTAATGCAACAATCAGGATAGAGGAGGCCCTCCTCTCTCCTGCAGCCCCCAAGCCGGTCAGGTCGCTATGTCCAGTGAGATAATACCGGACACATACACATACATTTCCACTATTACCTCTATTTTTTACTGGACAGAGTGTCCAAATACAGGACACGCTGGACACCTGGCAACCCTAGTATTCTCTCTCTTTGTTAGCCCTGTGTTTCTGTTTTTCCTATACCATTCCTTTGGTTTTAGTATAATATAACCCTTTGCACTTTTTCTTTTGTGCTCTCTTTTTTTAAGTTTTGGATTAGTACTGTATTACTGCTTGTGGATCATTACATCTTAATTTATCAGTATATGATTATGCCTATTTGAGCTTAGGTGGCTGTAGCGATGGAGTGGGGGGGGGGGGGGGGGGGGGGTTACACCCCAAAGGGCCAACCCCACCATTGTATGGGAGGCGAGGGGTTAACTGTAATAATGTTTATTGGTGTTTTTATTCCCCTGCCTCAATGCAAAATGTATTTCCCCTGGTTACATGTATTTCTTCCCTTACAGGGAAACTTTCTTTATCATATCACAGTCGCTTTCAATTCAACCCAGTTATTTTGGTGTATATTATAACCCTGTAAGCTATCACTCCATTGTTTGTATATTTGTGATCTCTGATGCGTTGTTAATTAAATTATATTTTTTACATTGTGATTGCTAAAGTACCATTCTGTTTGTGGGGAGTTATTGGTAGAGATGGGGGCAAACTGTAAACATCCGTTTTTGCGGAATTTCCCGAGCTTTCCATTCAAAACCCGATCCGTGGTGTAAAATCCGGCAACGCATTGTTCCAGTTTCAATCGATGTGGATTAATCCAAAACCGCCATTGGATATAATCCGCTGGTGGATTTTAAGAATCCACGGATGCCGCAATCCACTGGTAGATTTTAAAAATCCAAGCGCATGGTGGAATCCGCTGATTGGATTGTCGGTGACAAAGAAAAATCTGGAAAATAAAACTCGCCCTTCTTGAGACCGATTAGCAGAAATCCATGGACCAAAGGAACCAGCCGATCCGAGCCAGATCCAAATCTGCCCACATTTTGTTGCCTCTGCTGTAGTTATTGGTACCCCGATAAGACTTTAATCTACTAAGAGTGCTGAGGACAATTTTGTAGCCTTTGTATAGTATTTAAGGAATTCTGGATTCCTTATGTCCAAGTGCACCTACTGTAATTCTACTGTTAGACTTCTTCATATAAATGGACAGTGCGGTGTGTCTTTGTATATAATAGTTTATGATGTGTTTCATAAATGTATATGATCCATAATATACAGTGTATCTTTGGCACATGTAACTTTTTTGCAATGAAAGAGTTAAGTCCTATACTCATTACACTGCGTTTAAGCTATTCCAAGATATAACTCAATGATAATCAGGGACTGGATGTGAGTATAGGCAGCTTTTGGAAGGTGCTAAATATCGAAGCGTTATTCCCATGCGCCAACATTAACAGAGGTCCGAGGATCTCCGTTGCTAGCTAACCTGCTCATTACTACCAGATTTGCATATGAGTAAGCCCAAGTCCATAAAAAGTTAGCGGGCCGTTATTTTTAAGGCAAATACCAGGACATCGTAGCGCTAAGTACCTTTGGGGTTACGCATTACGGATATGGATACTTTAAATTGAGATAATGGAACATTTCAAAAATGAGTGACCTTCTGAGGATCTACCCCTATGGTTGGTATCTGGGTTAGAGTTCTGAAAAAAACTGACAAAGTATTAAATATTTTTGATTTCTTTCAATAAATGATTTAAATGAGGCCGCCGTTGCCAATCACAAAATATTAGTGCGATGACCAATTCAAAAGTTAATTAAGCAAAGTAATATAGTTGATTTTCCAGCGGACTTAAAATAATGATGCTAGTGTATGTCCAAGCTTACAGTATGATGCATAGTGGATAGATTCCCAGAAGCTATAACTCTTGTTGGATTTTTCTATTACTAACAGTACAATTGTAATTTGTAAATAGTCTTCTTTTTTCAGAAATGCCCTTTAAAATTACCGAATTTTCAATATAGGATAAAGGCTTAAATCTGGATACTTAACTAGTATCCAAAAAGTATTCAAAGTAGAGAAATAGGATCTTTATTTTCTGACTTTAATCTTTGGCATAGCTCAATTATAATATATTGCAGCTGTGATAAGGCATTGATACATCTGCGAATGAATATCATGACACACTTTCTGACATAAATAACTAAATAGATATAACCTAAATGAATCTCTGTTCATGCACTAACATGTAACAATCCTTGTTGCTCGGTACCAAACTTATGCCAGTCTGTAAGTATGAATTTAAAAAGGACATTACATAAGAACTTAGGAATTGCCAATACTGTGTCAGACCAAATAGTCCATTAAGCCTAGTACCTTGCTTTCCAGAGTTGCTAGAGGCTTCTGGGTGAATACACTAACTTGTCTCGACATATGTACATTCTGCTAGAATCCATTGGTGAATGTCCTTTCCATGAAGACATCTTTCAATGCTATTAATGCTACTGTATTTGCTGTCACAACCTTTAGCAGTGGCGAGTCCCCATTGTTGCATACAGTACTGCCATTACCTAATCTCACCTTCATAAAGCAATCAGGAGAAAACAGATAGTGGGAAACATTCATGTGTGTTACATTAATCCCATTCAGTACAAGAGGGTTGTGCCAACTCCATGGCCACGGAACCTCTGGTACTGATGGATCACGTGACAGCTCTTCGGAGCGATCATGTAATCCCTTCTGGGTTCTGGCCGGCGGACTGGAAATGAAGAGGAGGGGAATGGATTCCCCCTTCATTGTTGGTCGCGATTGGTGCTCCACAGGAACGCCTGTCGTGAACAGTCCCTAGAAATACAGCTCAACCCTGTTATAGTTCGATCCGCTACAACGCGGATGCGCTTATAACACGGGCTGAGCTTGGCTCCCAAACATCACCTACCTTTTGTTTCCCCAGCCGTGTGCACCACCATGTTGAGGACGCGACCCAGCACCTCAAGCGGCGCCACGCGAGTGACGTCAGGTGTAGGTGTGTGTCTGTGTCTGTCTGTTTCTGTGTGTGTCCGTTATCAATAAAGATTTGAATAGATGTTCAAAAAAGCAGATGCGTTCCATGTCAGTCACTGGCAGGTTCCTGGGTCCTCTGTGTTGAGGAAATATAGGTCTCTGGATGTCTTGATATCAGCACAGCCTTTGTGCTTAAGACAGTGTCTGTGTGCAGGCTTCTCTGCTCACCTTCTGTCGGCCCAAATGTGAGCTAAGGAAATCTCTCTCCTGTGTCTCACATGAGACTTTTTACAGAGCTCTCCTTAGTCCAGGTGGAGACTAGCTAATTGAGTGGCTGCAATGAACTATCTGCTGGTTTCTCAGAGCTCGGAGACGGCTTTATTTAAACAGGGATAAGTTACCGTGCCAAACTCCTTAAAAATAAGCCACAAATAATGGTAGCCACATTTAGCACTTACAGAACAAGTGAAACTAAAGAGCAAAGGATGCAGGTAAAGTGACAATTTAATTAGAAATAATAACAAATAATCCTTCTCGGATTTATGAGAGACTGCTGTGGGGTTTACAATCATATCATAAAAACAATTCAGCGTTTTTGTTGTATTCATCAAGAATTATCCATGAAAACACATCAAGAGTCCATTATAGTAATCTCTCTCTGCTTATACTCTCTTGATATTTATAATCTTCAAAATGTGTACTGTAGATAGTCAACAAATATCTCTTTAAACCAGTTTTTAATATTTCAAATATTTTTTATTAGAATATAAGAAATAAGATGCCATATCACAGAATTCCCTACAGGTAATGTAAAGGAACAAATCTAGAAAATAATTAAATATATAAATAATGAACTATGGCTCAAGGTGGTATCACTAATTCCCTCCATAAAATACTATAAATAAGGAAGAATGAGCAATAAAGAGTCCAAAAAATACCAAGACATTAAATAAATGTTCCAAAGGCATATGGAATCCAATACAGCATTGCACTGAGATAATAGTGAAATGTGTTAGAGGAGGTACCCGGGCGCTATCTCTGTAGAGCTAGGTCAGATAAGCTGAAATATTTTTTTTTTTTTTTTCTTCTGGGACACTTCACAGCACACCACAGAGGAGGCAGAGGTGCAGTTGTAGCTCCCCATCCGGACGCGGAAGGCGAGATCCCCTACCACTATACACCGCACTGCCCCCCTTTGCTTTTATTTCCCCATAGAAGCCTCTGGTTTCTGTTTTATTTTGTTTTATTTTCTTGTTCTTATTAAAATTAGTTTTTAGCCTCCAGACCCTAGTGTCATTTGTTTATGTTACAAGCTATCTTCAGCGTCAGTCACACCAGGAATAGAAGTATAAAGAAACCGCTAGGAGTGTGTACTCACACTGGCCCGTGTGAGTATTGTGATATTATATCTTTTATCATTGTCCCCACTCCTTCATCACCACCTGCTACCAATTGGGTAATATCCCTAAAAGGGCAGGAACAAGACACCAAGATAGGACCACACTCACATTGGCCCGTGTGAGTGTTAGATCATACAATTTCATTTTAGTGGTTCATCAATACCCTATCCTCCCCCACATTGACGCCTCTATACACATATGCCTTAACCATATCCTCTCTTTTGTTTATATGAGAGGAAATCCTCCTGGAGTGGAAACACTGAACTAAGAAGCAATAAGGACATACAACAAGAAGAAGAACTCACATCGCGGAGAGAAAAAGGATTATTGCAAGAGCACGGGATCCCCAAAGAAACCTTGATGAGACTGAGCTTACACAAGGCCGTGTAAGTTATATATTACAATTTTTTACCTTCTCACCCACATATACACATCTATGTATATTCGCCCTTTCAATTGGTCGTCTGCCACCTGAGCTATTACGTTGGCTCAGGGTATAACCGCTCTATTTTTATATTACTAGACCCATTACACTGCCTGTTTCCCACAACTGTGCTCCCCCATCCTTTCTGTATTCACTGAGATAATAGTACAAGACTCAAATGATCACAATAGAAAAGATACAACGTGTATATAGAAAAATCTCCTAAATTAAATATCAAAACGCAATATAAAGGTAAAAAAAACCTTACCACAAATAATGAAAGAATAACAGGCTGACACCCTGGTGAATGAGACTTGACGTTTCATTCTTTTATGATTTGTGGTAAGGTTTTTTACCTTTTCATTAGATTTTAATATTATATTTTTCTATATACACGTTGTATGTACTATTGTGATCATACTGTATGAGTCTTGTAGTATGATCTCACTGCAATGCTGTATTGGATTCCATATACCTTTGAACATTTATTTAGTGTCTTGGTATTTTTTGGACTGTTTATTGCTCATTCTTCCTTAGTTAGTGAGTAGGAGCGGCTTAGTGAGTAAAGACACTGGGGCCGATTCACTAAGCTCCGTTAAGTGGCTTTAAGAGCGCAAAGTACCCTTTAAGCCCGATAAAGCTGCATTGTGATTCACTAAGCAGTGATAACGGCGCTTTATCGGTCTTAAAAGGTATTTTTTTTGCCCTCGGTGCAAAATGCGCACGATTAGCCTATTGCGCTGATTTTTGCCAGTATTACCGATTCACTAAGCAGCGCTAAGTGAATCGGCCTTAAAAAACGCGCCAAACAAACACGCCAGCAAAAGGCAGGCGCAAAAGAAGCTGGACTTAGAAAATTTTTCATTGTTTACCTTTTTGCTGGCACACCATCCATCCAACAGGCCCGTGGAGGCGTCCGGGGGTCCCTGCAGCCGTCCGGGGGCGTCCGGGGGTCCCCGCGGGCCTGCTGTACCAATTGTGTACCCCCAAAAATTAAACAAGACTGTAAAAAAATACCCCCGTCCCCTAACACATACAGTACATTAATGTGCAAAATTACTATTATCCACATATGGATAATAATGCTTTTGCCCATTAAATATACATTAATACAATAAATACATGTTGTACTCACCCTTGTCCGGCACCCACGATGAAGGCCAGCCGCATCTTCCTCCTCATCCATACACTGGGGTGCTGAAAAATATACAAAATAAGAACAAGTGCCAAACTAATGTCCCCTAACCCCTTAATGACCTTTGCGGTTATTAACCACCACAGTCATTAAGGGGTTAAGCCACCCTGACCCGATACCCCCCTTCACCCATTTATTTGTACAGTGGCTTCATCATGTGTGTGTATATATATATATATATATATATATATATATATATATATATATATATATATATATATATATATATATACTGTATATGCATGATTAAACAATATACAAATAAATACAGTACATGGCCAAATACAAATCTCTCCAAATATCAAACAGCACCAAGCTCAATCAATATCTAATAAATCAAAATACAAACACTCAAATTGACAATGTGTACACGATACAAATAATCTTTGCATCATATATACTATGTCAAACAATGCTCCAAATCAAAGACACTAATCCAGACAAGATACAAATACAATCATTAAAGAAAAACAAAGCATCAACACAATTAAATTACCATCAATTAATCCAATCACCAATCAATTACAATCCAATTCAATTACACACTTCAAATCCTACAATCAAGCCATTGTGTAAATTAATCTATGACAAAGTAACCATCAAACAAAATCTATATGCCAAAAATAAGCCAATAAAATAATCTATAGAAACCAGCCTTTAACTAAACATTTGCAAACATTAAATGTACATTAGCAACACATTTTTACACAAAGCAGCAAATTACCATTCAAAAAAACATCCAAACAAGGCAAGCCAACACGTTTTTATTATACCTGTATGTATGTCCATCTATAGTTTACAGACATAAAAACATATGCAATTAAAGATCATTCAAAACAATTTAATCACATTAAAAATTAACATACAATACAACCACTGATTTGTCCTGTACGTATGTATACCCATAGTGACATACATACATTCAGGACAAATAAATGGACATTAAAAAAAAATGGACGTCAGGGAAAAAAGTCCAAAAAAACCTGTAAAATAAAATTAAAATACATTTTCTTTTTTCACTTATCATTAGATGAACCAGTCACAGCAATCAAGGGGAACCGGAAGCACTGGAGCAGCTAATCCAACAACAGGAACCAGGTAACCATAAAATAAAAAATCCATTACAATCCACAAGTGTCTTTATCTTCTTTTTTCTATTTGTAATCCATTGTGGGGTCTTCTCCGTCTTCTTCTTTCTTCTTCTGGGGTCTTCTTTCTTCTTCCGGGGTCTTCTTATCTTCATCCGCCACGGCCTGGTATTCTTTCTTCATAGGAGGTCTTTCCTCCTCGGCGTCAAGCCTAAAAATGAGACGACATAGGCTTTTAAAGGCCTATGACATCACATTTTCGTCAGGGAAGCATCATCACGTAGGATGCATTGACACTACGTCATCATAGAGCGCTGGTGTGGACCGGTCCATGCGCTGGTGTGACAGAGGCCTGGCATTTCGGAGTTAACCTTCTTGGACTCTTAAATCAACAATTCACTTCTACTGGCCCTGGAAATCTGCTGGAGACTTCTGCAGGGACGTTGCCCATCCTGCATTGAGAGCGGATTTCACCATAAGGACAGAAACAAGTAACCGGATGGTGGTGATTATATCACGCAATGCCTGTTTTATTTGTACTTTTGTAAGTGCATTTTTATCCCCCCTCTCCCCCTCCCCTCATTAAATTTACTATTTTACGCTATGGGGCGTGCGCTCTCTCCTCTCTTTTTCTCATATATATATATATATATATATATATATATATATATTTATATATATATACACATGATGAAGCCACTGTACAAATAAGTGGGTATCGGGTCAGGGTGGCTTAACCCCTTAATGACTGTAGCGGTTAATAACCGCAAAGGTCATTAAGGGGTTAGGGGACATTAGTTTGGCACTTTTTCTTATTTTGTATATTTTTCAGCACCCCGGTGTATGGATGAGGAGGAAGATGCGGCTGGCCTTCATCGTGGGTGCCGGACAAGGGTGAGTACAACATGTATTTAATGTATTTATTGTATTAATGTATATTTAATGGGCAAATGCATTATTATCCATATGTGGATAATAGTAATTTTGCACATTAATGTACTGTGTGTGTTAGGGGGCAGGGGGGATGTGTGTGGTATATTGCTATGTTTATTGGGGGCAATTGTCCCCAATAAACATTCTATTATGCCTTAACCCCTTAATTGCCTTAGCGGATAGCCGCTAAGGTAATGAAGCTGCTTTAATGTATTTTTATTAATATTGTGTGCTAGTAGGGGACCCCCTGCTCTCACACACTATTATTATAATGTACATTAATGCAGCTTCATTACCATAGCAGATAGTCGCTATGGTAATGAATTATTATTTATTGTTATCTGTTTTTTAATACTAGTGTAGGTGTTCAGGGGGTCTCCTCAGCTTAACCCCATTGGTTTCAGGTCCGAGGACCCCCTACTTCAGGAGTTACAAGCCCCATTATGGGGTGCCGGTATAACCTGCACTTTAAAGCTCCCACATCATGTGACCGGGACATAGAAATTCTGCAGGGGATACCGGCACCCCATAACGGGGCCTATATCTCCTGAAGTAGGGGGTCCTCGGACCTGAAACCAATGCGGTTCAGTTCAGAAGACCCCCTGCTCATGTATACTACTATTAAAAATCATATTTGACCAGCACGATCGCCTGTAAGGACCATGCATTGAGACGCAGCGTTCTTTCAGGCTGCTTTGTTTATAATAGTTATCGTGCTCTGTGTCATTTCTATTGATCAGTGAAGTAAAGTACCCATAATGTGGAAAAGGGGCCAGAAAAATTGGTGTCAATATAATTTTGTTCCTTACTGTAAGTAATTTTTTTTCCTTTTGAGAACTGAGTTTAATGGATAATCAATTAATGTCTCCCTATTAACCCAAGACGTTCCTATTAAAAACAAAACTGGAAACAATGTGCTATAAGCAGATGCCTGTATGAAATGTAATTTGCTATCATTAGAAATGGGGAAATATCCCCATACATCATAAATTCCATTGACATTTTGAATTGCATGACAGTGAATTAAACAAAATCATTTTGAATCAAATTGTTTTTATGAGAATCTTTTAATGCATTCAGTTTAAAAGTTAGTCCCAAACTTTTGTACTATTGATTGAGGCTCCATATTTCAGAACAATAAAACAATCTACATATATATATAATGCACTGGGCTGCATATCAAATTTCCACTCAGCAAATTGTAGTTCCACAATGGTGTAAGAGTATTTCTTAGGGACATTATTAAATGAACTCATTCCCAGGCTGATGTGAATGTTGGCAGGAGTTTCACAGAAAAAAAGGAGTAATTAGTGATGGACTTTCAAACTGTGTGAACAATTATACAGCATCTATACAATTAAGTGCTCAATATATGTATTGCATCAAGTAACTGGTGTACATTTGCACTCAAAGAAGAAAGTTATGAGAAGGTTAAACAGTGGTTTCCAACCTTTTTTTGGTTAAGGAACCCTAAGTGAAATTCTGAGGAACCCCCAAGCATGTCTAATAGCAACTCTGTGATTAGATGCATTGTAAATTCTTCTGTATTTGATACAATTTCCACATGACCAGAACATTACAAGGAACCCTTTAGGAATGCCCAGGGACCCAGGGGTTCTTAGGAACCCGAGTGGAAAAACACTAGTCTAGAAGGACAAAAATAATATAAACTGTTTGACAAATGTAAGAAACATACTGTATTGATGAAAAGTTTATACCAAAACAGATTTGTCCTAGTTTTTGTAACGCAAAAATGGCTGACAGGATTACAGTAGGGCGCAGAAACAAAAATCAATACATATCATTATAATGTTTTCAGTAACTTCCGCACTATCCTTTCTTTTTATGACTCCAAGTATTTCCTCAAAGTGCCATAACAGAAGCAATGGAGGGGAAACATACCCTGAGACAGCGGTGCGCAAACTGGTGGGCGTGAGATTTTTCTGGGGGTGGGGGAAGGTGGGGGCAGTTGCAGAGGTCCCGCAATCTTCCCCAAGGCATTTAAATTAAATGCCGGGGGATCGCGTGAGGCATCTGCAACATCAACTTACCTTGATTCTGAAGGCTGCAATGACACGTCGCCATGGGAATTCAGCATCAAATGACGCCACGATGCCACGTGATGTCACATGACCGTCATCATGGCAATGCGGTGTCAAATGACACCACGGGGTCACGTGGTGTGACGTCACGTGACCCCGAAGGCGTAATTTGATGCCAACACAAGAGGTGAGGGGGCGCGAGCACAGAGGGGGGGGGGGGAGAAGGCAAGGGGGGGCACAACTCTAAAAGTTTGCGCACCCCTGCCCTAAGAAATACCTGGCATGATGACCGTAAGAGATACATGCTCAGACTGCCTGCTGTCTTACTGTATCTTGTATTTTTAACGTCTGACAAAAACTCACCAAATCTGGCAAATATACCCTAAATGCGCATAGAAAAAAAGTACAATCTGTTGAAATTTCTTACGCATGTGGAAATACCGCCTCCTAAGGATAACCCTGTGGTGGGTGGAACAGAATCAAAGGACCGTGGGTCTCCAACCTGCAGTATGTTACTATTCACCCAACGTGTTCCAGGAATTCTATTCAAACATTTCCAATTCCTTTACTTACAATTCATTTCCAATTACTTTTACCTCCAATATTTAGATGTGTTTTTTTTTTGTAAATCATTGAGTCTCCCATCCATTAAATGTTATGTATTGAATAAACACAGGCATTGTTTTTGGAAATGGTGCTTCTTAATGTATTGTCTGTCTGTGCATTACGTACGTACCTATACTACTAAATGGCAAAACAAATGCATTAGGCAGCTCTCTGGAATTCTTTGGGCTGACATTTATAAAGCAAATTGTATTTTTATTTAAAAATGATAGTTTATCTCCCTCTTTATTTAAGGTAAATCTACCCGTTTGAGGGGTTGTTTGCTACCAAGTGACAGCACTTTAAAAACAATCTGCACATTTCACCATCAAATCACACAGATATTATCAGATGCTTTTCATTTATATAAAAAAAAATCCTGTTACTTGTTGTTATTTTTCAAGACACCTCAATTTGCAGGAGCAAGAGGGGTAGTTCATATTAGTGGCGATGCCTCCAGTCCTATGTTTTATTCTGAGATAGTCACTCCAGTATACCTTTTTCTATACTGTTGATTTCTTGTTATAATTATAGGACATTAATTTGTAATATAAATGCATGTGGGGATTAGTAAGTAAAGTGCATTATGGTTCATTAAAATGGTTTGTAATGACATTGGGTTAGAGGTAGAAAATGATAAACCAATCAGTGCTAATTACGTCAAGTTTATTCACTTGATCCCTTTTGTCAACCAGAAGTAACATGACTATAACCTTACCTGAGGCCCACTTCACCTAACCAAGGTCACACAATGTCAACATGAAGTACACAACAAGTCACATTGCTGTAAATGTAGAGTTAACTTTAGAAGCACTAATCAACTTACTGTGGCAGATGAAATATGAAAATAAATGAATTACTCAATGCACATTACATATATAAATTATTCGAGCTTATTACACTAATAAGGAGTTATATTCAAAACTGAACAATCAGTGGCGGATTTCCCATTAGGCCCACGGCGGAAACATGTGGGGGCTGCAAATATTCTGCTTCTTCCCATTTACACAGAGCCCCCCGATCTCTTCCCCACTGATTGCCGGGGGAGAGCGTGGGGCCTTTGTAAAGGTCTCTTACCTTCTCCTTCACGCCACCCTCCTCCTTCTGTAGCATTGCTGTGATGTCACACGGCGTCACGTTGTCATGGACGTTTGCAGAGCAATTTGACGCCGTGACACTGCAGGAGGCGACGGCCCCGGGGGGTGGCAAAAAGGTAAGTGCCAGTGGGCAACGTTTTAAATCCGTCACTGTAAACAATTATTTGAATAAAGCTTGTCTTACCTCGTGGATTCCAAAATGGGCATAGGAATCAAAGTAGTAATCTCGTGATGTCATTTCCTCTGGATTTAACAATTGGCCCAATTTGTTCCTGCCTGGGCAACTTGGTTGAATTGGAGTATGTATGACATGTTGAACAGACTGAATAGGCTTTGGAATTATCACTGGCTGAACAGGTTGGGAAGGTCCACCACAAACCTACAAGAACAATAAACACAAATATGAGAGGTGTTTATGAGGCCATATTTAGGACGTTGCAGCCCAGAGTATCATCAATCCAGTTAATTTTAATTAACCATTTTATTCAACCAGAAAATAATGAATTCTATTGTAATTCTGAAATGCAAAGAGAAAAAAAGAGGAAAGACAAAAGAGACAAAGAGGAGAACAAAGAACATCATAAGAATAGACTTTGCCGAAAGAATCAGATAATTGCATTGAGTAGAGAGCTGTATAAAACCCATGGGAATCTGCTCTAAAATTCTCAGACATCCATCAGGAAATAAGGCAGAAAAAGAAAAATCCTAAATTTAGACTCCTCTTATTTCTGATATGTTCCAGTAACTGGCGAGGGATATGTATTAAAATGCACCAGGTGTTTCAGGCACATTTTATAAATGTGGGTCACGTCCTTAGTTTTCTAAAAATAGCTTGTGTCAATTCTTAAGGATTTGCTGCAGTCTCCACCAAATCTTGCACAGAAACTTGTAACGTTTACATTACGTGCAGCTGTATTGACTTGTTAATGCCCTGAGTGGCCAAGTCTCCTGCTGATCTTTCAAGGACAACAACGCCTACGTTACCTCTCCCCTGCTTTTTTTTAAGTGAAACTTCTTTGCAGGCACCAAATCCATTTTCAAGGAGACGGAGGTAGGTTATGGAAGTGACGTCAGTGCTGGCAGATGAGGCCGTCGGCCGCGCATGCGCAGAAGTGGTCCTGACAACACTTAGGCCGAACTCACGGTGCCTAACTCACGACGTGGTGTGGGCGCGTCCGCGTTTGGGCACCTCTGTCTGCTGGGGGATGTGTGCTCATCCCCAGCAGACTGAATGACGCGACTTGGAGGCGGGACTTCCTGTAAGACGTCATATCCTCCTTCATCCATGTCATTGAAAAAAAAGAAACTAAGTGTGTGTGTTTACATTTAACTCTAATTTCATTGGCTGGTGAAATACACGTGACGCTGCTGGAGAATGAAATTACAAATTGCGTTGTCTCCCTCAAGTGCAGCAGTGTCAACTCTGTAATTTGCTTTCAGGAGTCGTTTATATTCTGAAAACTCTCATACAATAGCATTAAAGAGTGCCGAAAGTGTGCACGCACGTACTGTAAGCGGGCGCACGTCGCGTAGCAGACATAGTGAGCGGGGCCTTACCTCGCCAACAGTTTGCGCACACACACACGCTGGCTACACACACACACACACACTAGCTACCCACACACACACACACACTAGCTACCCACACACACTGGCTACACACACACTGGCTTCACACACACACTCACTCTGGCTACAAACACACACACACACTCTGGCTACACACACACACACTCTGGCTATACACACTCACACATTCTTGATACACATACACACACACACACACACTGGATACACACAAACTATCTGGCTACACACACACTCACTCTGGCAACACACACACACACACACACTGGCTACACACACACACACACTGGCCACACACACACACACACACACACACACACACACACACACACACACACACACACACACACACACACACACACACACACACACACACTGGCTGCACACACACACACTGGCTGCACACACACACACTGGCTGTACACACACACTCTGGCTACAAACACACACACTCTGGGTGTGTGTGGCGAGCACACACATTTTAAGTGAAACTTCTTTGTGTTTTGTCACTGACATTGTTATTGTACTCTCAAATGTCTTTCATTCAATCAAAAACATCAAAATCAAAATATCATTTCAGCCACAAAAGACAAAGAAGTTTCACTTAAAATGCGCGTGCTCGCCACACACAAGTTTCTCTGTCATACAAGTTCCAATGTTTGAAAATGATTAAGCACAGCTTGCTCGTCTGATCACAGTAACCATATAAGTCTGGGGGGGGTAAAGGTTGATTATTATTATTATTATTATTATTAAGATCATAGTGTAGAACTATTTAAGTCAGTATTATTGTTGTATTTATTCATTATGATTGAGTCACTGCTGCTTTCCAACAGCCTTCACCACTTTTGACCAGCTGTTATGTGTTGAACGGCTGAGTATGTAAATCGCCAGTACCACCTGCATAATTAAATCTCCTAAGTAACAATTGATTGAAAGATTGGAGCAAGGATATCAAGACATGAGCTATAAATAGTGAACTAAAGCAATAGGATACATTTCCTGACGAAGCCTAGCGAAACGCGTTGAATCTGTTTCCTGAGAGGACCTGAGATCCAAGTACTGGCGGCCGAGTGTCCAGAGAGGATACTTCCGCCCTGATTAGAGCCGTCACAGGAAGTGACATACACGGATGCGAAGGAGTGAGCAGGCCGAGACCGGCAGAGCGCCAAGAATAACTAAAGAGTCCTCTCCAATAAATATTACATTTGAATGAAATGTGAGTGAAATATTTGTATCTGTGCAATATATATTCAGTTTGGATATATTACACTATGGTGAGTTCGCTCTGTTTTTCGAGCTATTGCTGGATTACACAAACCTACACTTCAGAGGAGGGACCATTGCAGTGCTCCCATCAGAGAGAGGTGGATCTCTGATATGCTATTTAACTAGTAGCAATTTGTGAGTGGGACCAACATTTTCTCTTAGATAAATAATTAACTTTTATTATTGCCTACATCGTTATTTGTATTTCTTTATTTACATATTTTCCATGTGTTCAACAAGCACTCCCCTTACCTGGAAGACTGCTCAGTCAAAGAGCCTGCATCAGCACAGATGGCTCAATTAGTGGGTCAGTCGATGAGCCTGCTTCAGCACAGGTGGCTCAATCAGTGGCTCATACAGGATAAACACAGTGAGCGCCCCTGCTTCTTAATAGGAATCACGCTGTGTGAATCGTACCAGGCTGCGATTCAGTATGTAAGAGACGCACATTGAGAGTAGACAGAATCAGTCACTCTTAGGGTTGTCAGGTGTCCGGTTTTGAACCAGACAGACCAGTATTTTGCTACTGCGTCCGGTAAAAAATGAGAGGTAATACCAGACATGTATTTGTCCGGTATTACCTCGGGCAGCGGTCCTGTAGTTGCTGCTGTGCCACGGCTCTCCCACAGCTGCGTGCCTCAGTCACTACGTCCCATGCTGAGCTTCTGATGCTGGCACGTGCCGGGCCTTCCTGATGTCGGCACTCTCCGGAAGTAAACTGGGCTCAGCTTCCGACGCACGCCGGCCTCAGAGGGAGGCCCAGCGCATGCCAGTGTCAGACGTTTGGCATGGGACAGACAGGGAGCCCCGCAGCTGGGTTGAGCCGGTGCTCGGCGGCAACTACAGAACCGACAGCATGGCCCCCCGCAGCCACTAGGCCCGGCCTGAGACCATCCCCAGGGTAGGTCTGTATTTTTATATGTATTGGGTGGGTATATTTTTATATGTATTGGGTGGGTGTATTTTTATATGTATTGGGTGGGTGTATTTTTATATGTATTGGGTGGGTGTATTTTTATATGTATATGTATTGGGTGGGTGTATTTTTATATGTATTGGGTGGGTGTATTTTTATATGTATTGGGTGGGTGTATTTGTACATGTATTGGGTGGGTTTATTTTTATATGTATATGTATTGGGTGGGTGTATTTTTATATGTATATGTATTGGGTGGGTGTATTTTTATATGTATATGTATTGGGTGGGTGTATTTTTATATGTATTGAGTGGGTGTATTTTTATATGTATTGGGTGGGTGTATTTTTATATGTATTGGGTGGGTGTATTTTTATATGTATTGGGTGGGTGTATTTTTATATGTATTGGGGTGGATGTATTTTTATATGTATTGGAGTGGGTGTATTTTTATATGTATTGGGTGGGTGTATTTTTATATGTATTGGGGTGGGTGTATTTTTATATGTATTAGGGTGGGTGTATTTTTATATGTATTGGGGTGGGTGTATTTTTATATGTATTTGATGGGTTTGTATTTTTATATGTATTTGGTGGGGGTGTATTTTTATATGTATTGGGTGGGTGTATTTTTCTATGTATTGGGTGGGTGTATTTTTATATGTATTGGGTGGGTGTATTTTTATATGTATATGTATTGGGTGGGTGTATTTGTACATGTATTGGGTGGGTGTATTTTTATATGTATATGTATTGGGTGGGTGTATTTTTATATGTATATGTATTGGGTGGGTGTATTTTTATATGTATTGGGGTAGGTGTATTTTTATATATATTAGGGTGGGTGTATTTTTATATGTATTGGGGTGGGTGTATTTTTATATGTATTTGATGGGTTTGTATTTTTATATGTATTTGGTGGGGGTGTATTTTTATATGTATTGGGGTGGGTGTATTTTTATATGCATATGTATTGGGTGGGTGTATTTTTATATGTATTGGGTGGGTGTATTTTTATATGTATTGGGGTGGTGTATTTTTATATGTATTTGGTGGGGGTGTATTTTTATATGTATTTGATGGGTTTGTATATTTATATGTATTTTGGGGGGTGTATTTTTATATGTATTTGGTGGGTGTATTTTTATATGTATTTGGGGGGGTGTATTTTTATATGTATTTGGTGGGGGTATTGTATTGTATTGTATGTCTTTATTTATATAGCGCCATTAATGTACATAGCGCTTCACAGTAGTAATACATGTGGTAATCAAATAAATAACAGATAATATAAATAACAGATCATGGGAATAAGTGCTTTAGACATAAAAGTAACATTTCAGAAGAGGAGTTCCTGCCCCGAGGAGCTTACAGTCTAATTGGTAGGCAGGTAGAACGTACAGAGACAGTAGGAGGGAGTTCTGGTAAGTGCGTCTGCAGGGGGCCAAGCTTTATGTATCGTGTTCAGAATATCCACAGTGCTATTCATATGCTTCTTTAAGCAAGTGTGTCTTAAGGTGGGTCTTAAAGGTGGATAGAGAGGGTGCTAGTCGGGTACTGAGGGGAAGGGCATTCCAGAGGTGTGGGGCAGTCAGTGAAAAAGGTTTAAGGCGGGAGAGGGCTTTAGATACAAAGGGGTAGAAAGAAGACATCCTTGAGAAGAACGCAAGAGTCTGGATGGTGCATAACGAGAAATTAGGGCTGAGATGTAAGGAGGGGCAGAAGAATGTAAAGCTTTAAAAGTGAGGAGAAGAATGGAGTGTGAGATGCGGGATTTGATCGGAAGCCAGGAGAGGGATTTCATGAGGGGAGATGCTGAGACAGATCTAGGAAAGAGTAGAGTGATTCTGGCAGCAGCATTTAGGATAGATTGTAGGGGAGACAGGTTAGAGGCAGGAAGGCCGGACAGCAGGAGATTACAGTAATCAAGACGGGAGAGAATGAGGGCCTGAGTCAGAGTTTTAGCAGTCGAGCAACAGAGGAAAGGGCGTATCTTTGTTATATTGCAGAGGAAAAAGCGACAAGTTTTAGAAATGTTTTGAATGTGAGGGGCGAATGTGAGAGAGTAGTCGAGTGTGGCCCCTAGGCAGCGTGCTTGGGCTACTGGGTGAATGATTGTAGTTCCAACAGTAATGTAGAAGGAGGTAGTAGGGCCAGGTTTGGGAGGAAGTATGAGGAGCTCTGTTTTAGCCATGTTGAGTTTAAGGCGTCGGAGGGCCATCCAGGATGATATAGCAGAGAGACATTCAGAAACTTTGGTTTGTACAGCAGGTGTAAGGTCAGGTGTTGAAAAGTATATTTGTGTGTCGTCGGCATAGAGGTGATAATTAAACCCAAAAGATGTTATTAGGTCACCTAGAGAGAGTGTGTACAGAGAAAAGAGAAGAGGTCCCAGGACAGAGCCCTCGGGTACCCCCACAGAGAGATCAATAGAGGAGGAGGTGTTAGCAGAAGAGACACTGAAAGTACGATGGGAGAGGTAGGATGAGATCCAGGATAGAGCTTTGTTCCGAATACCTAGAATATGAATAATGTGGAGGAGAAGAGGGTGGTCCACTGTGTCAAATGCTGCAGAGAGGTCGAGTAATATGAGCAGAGTGTAATGACCTCTGTCTTTGGCAGCATGGATGTCGTCAGTTATTTTAGTGAGGGCTGTTTCGGTGGAGTAAGCAGTGCGGAAGCCAGATTGTAGAGGGTCTAGGAGAGAGTATGTGTTGAGAAAATGGAGCAAGCGAGAGAATACAAGACGTTCAAGGTGTTTAGAGGCAAAAGGCATGAGGGAGACAGGTCGATAGTTAGAAAGACAGATAGGGTCAAGCTTGCTGTTTTTGAGTAATGGTATGACTGTTGCATGTTTGAAGGAGGATGGAAAGGTTCCAGAGCAGAGGGAGGAGTTAAAAATGTGTGTGAGCGTAGGGATTATAGTAGGAGCAAGAGGTTTTAGGAGATGGGAGGGAATGGGGTCGAGAGGGCAAGTGGTAGAGGGAGACGAGGCGATCAACAGCGACACATGCTCCTCTGAGACAGTGGAAAAAGAGTCAAGGAAGGCAGGAGGAGAGTTAGGTAGAGGTGTAGGATGGGAGGAAGAAACAGAGGGGATGTTCTGCCGTATGGATTCCACCTTTTCCTTAAAATAGTCAGCAAAGTCCTGAGCGGAGATGGAGGAAGGAGAGGCAGCTGAGGGTGGTTTGAGTAGAGTATCAAAGACAGAGAACAGTCGGCTAAGGTTAGACTTGTGCATGTTGTTTAGTGAAGAAAAGTAGGCTTGTTTAGCTTGCGAGAGGGCAGAGTTGAAACAGGATAGCATAAATTTGTAGTGAAGGAAGTCAGCAAGAGTGTGAGACTTCCTCCAGAGGCGTTCAGAGGAACGAGTGGAGGAACGCAGCATGCGCGTGTGGGAATTTAGCCAGGGTCTAGGGTTAGAAGGGCGAGTGCGGCAGAGAGAAAGCGGGGCATGTAGATCAAGAGAAGAGGACAAGGCAGAGTTGTAGTTCCTGACCAGGTTGTCAGGGTCTGTAGCAGAACTGAGAGAGGAGAGGGAGGAGTGTAAAGTGGACTCAAAGTCAGGTAAGTGAATAGAGCGCAGGTTTCTGCAGAACCGGGGTGTAGATGGAGGTGGAGAAGGGGAGAAGTGAGATAGAGAGAATGAGATGAGGTGATGGTCAGAGAGAGGAAAAGGGGAAATGCAGAAATCAGAGAGAGAGAAGTTTTTAGTGAAAACCAGGTCTAAGTAGTGGCCATCCTTGTGGGTGCTGGCTGCAGTCCACTGTTGAAGGCCAAAAGAAGAGGTTAGAGAAAGAAAGCGGGAAGCCCAAGGGAGAGAGGCGTCATCAATGTGGCAATTGAAGTCCCCAAGGAGAAGAACAGGGGAGTCTGAGGAGAGAAAGAAAGAGAGCCAGGATTCAAAGTGAGAGAGAAAGGCAGAAGGGGGATGAGTAGAGGTAGGTGGGCGATAGATGACCGCCACATGGACAGGGAGAGGAGAGAAGATCTGGACAGTGTGAACCTCAAAGGAGGGAAAAGCAAGAGAGGGGGGAATAGGAAGGGTTCGGTAACGGCAGAGAGAGGAGAGCAGGAGCCCCACGCCTCCACCCCTGCCATCAGGGCGCGGAGTGTGGGAGAAGGAAAGGCCACCGTAGGAGAGGGCAGCTTCCAGAGCAGAGTCAGACTGAGTGAGCCAGGTCTCAGTTATAGCAAAGAGCAGCAGGGAGTGAGAGAGAAAGAAGTCATGTACAGAGAGGAACTTGTTAGAGAGGGAGCGAGCATTCCAAAGGGCACAGGAGAAAGGCAGAGAGGAGGGACGGTGGCAGGGGATGGGTATGAGGTTGGAGGGGTTGACACCAGAAGGAGTAGAAGTTGCATGTGGGAGGCGAGGACGAGAGCAAGTTGAAATAAGACAGGGACCAGGATTGGGAGAGATATCCCCAGAAGCAAGGAGGAGAAGCATGGATAGAAAGAGGATGTGTGAGGATGATTTGTAGGGGTGTTTTTTAGTGCAGGGGATATAGTTGTGTGGTGTCAGAGGACGCAGGTAAGAGGAGTGGTGAAGGAAGGAGAGATGGAGATATATGAATAGAGTTTGAGAGGCTTTTTATATGTATTGGGGGGGTGTATTTTTATATGTATTAGGGTGGGTGTATTTTTATATGTATTGGGTGGGTGTATTTTTATATGTACTAGGGTGGGTGTATTTTTATATGTATTGGGGTGGGTGTATTTTTATATATATTTGATGGGTTTGTTTTTTTATATGTATTTGGGGGGGTGTATTTTTATATGTATTTGGTGGGGGTATTTTTATATGTATTGGGGGGTGTATTTTTATATGTATTGGGGGGGTGTATTTTTATATGTATTTCGTGGGGGTGTGTTTTAATATGTCTTGGGGGTGTATTTTGCACCAATTGGCACCATTTCTTATTCTATTTCGTAAAAAATGCTGGGAGGGCGCTCAATCGCCAAACCCCTCCCAATAATTTTTTTACTAAATAGAATATGAAAAGGTGCAAATTGGTGCTTACTTGGAATTAAATTTACAAACAACGACACAACAGTCAAATCATGTATAAATAATATACCTCCCCACCGACTTTGAGCGTGTCGCATCTTACACCATTGTGTCCAGTATTTTTGGAGAATATCCACCTGTCAACCCCAGTCACTCTCCCTGCGCACCTCTCAGGCGATCCGACTGCTTTTATTTTAATAACACAGTATTGAAGCAGGTCGTCTCTGTAGCTGAACCGCATTCATTTCAGCCTCAGGGACCCCTGCTTTTCGAGTTACAGGCCCCGGTATGGGAGGGGTGAGGGGGTCTTGTGGACTGGAGTTGAGCGCTCCTGGAGTAGGTGATAAACATTGGCAATATTTTTGGCGATAGCTGATATCTCCAGTTATCAGAGTTTAGTGGATAGCATGTGGATAAGTAATTTAGTGATAATTACTTATTGACGTACGTATTTTGAACGTTTTCCATTAAATTTAAGTTGCAACTGTAAAAGAGGAGTTATTTTATTCAAGAACCCAACACAACATATGCATTTTATTGTTTTCACCCTTTTTTCGAGTTGTATTGTATGTCTTTATTTATATACTGTAGCGCCATAAATGTACATAGCGCTTCACAGTAGTGATACATGTTGTAATCATATAAATAACAAATAATATAGATAACAGGTCATGGGAATAAGTGCTTCAGACATAAAAGTAACATTATGGAAGAGGAGTCCCTGCCCCGAGGAGCTTACAATCTAATTGGTAGGTAGGGGAACGTATAGAGACAGTAGGAGGGAATTCTAGTAAGTGTTAAAGAGTTAAATAAATCTAGCCATAGGATGGGCAAGATGGAAATATCTCTGTTTGAGGGGTATTTACTAAAATCTCCCAGCAGCAAAACAAAGCCAAACCATGGCAAAAAAACGCACCAGATTTATACAAGAAAAAGTAAAGAAATCCTATTGAAAGCAATTGGAGGATTTTCTTTGAGAAATCAGGTGCGATGTTTGCCAATTGTGCTCCAGAATTGCTTTGACACAACTGAGTTTTATATAAAAGAGGACTGTGTATCAAAACAGAAATATATACGAAGCATCACAAATAGCTTTTGGTACAGAATTGGTACATGGAAAACTCATTTTAAATTGCACATTTGTGCGTCTACAGACTTAACTGAAATTTCAAAACCTGCACCAGCAGCGTCAACAAATTAAAAAATGTTTGCGGGGGCACAGTAATTTATTATGCTAGATATACAGATGTGTGTGGTATGTACTTAAATATTTTCTTAAAAACCCTTAAAAGTCTGTTTATATTGTTAGCACATACAGCAACTGAGTTGCTACTGTATGTATCATACAAAAATGAATTTGATGCAGCACTGATGTTTAGTTTTATACAGTATGTTCACAAAATGTTCTGCGGTGCAATGAAGTTGCAGTTGATTGATGGGCTTTTCTTTATCTAAGAAATGCAGTTCTGTGGGTGGGACTTTTGACACGGATTCTGCTCACGTCTTCCCATGTCTTTTGACACATTGCTTTTTAATGTAGAAGAAAAAAATATATATATATATACTGTACCCCAGGGTTTCATTTAATACAATGTAGAAAGATGGATACATTTACCTACAGATATTTGGGGGAATTGACTGATATAAAAACTCATAAAACAGAAGTACATCCTTAAACCTGCAGGTAAGAGTAATATTGAATGTTGAAATTACCAGAGCCTTGAAATCTAATTGATTCATTTCCCCTGCAGTGGTGAAACAGCTGGATCCCATAGGGGAAGGGAAACCACTGAACTATACCATTTAAATATCAGATCAGAACTCTTCTTCCCAGAATAAAATTCTAACAAGTATTTTATTGAGCGATAACATTTGAAAGTATCTCTGAAGACAATTTTTTTCTCTCAGTTTTAATAAATGTTTCCTCATGTATATTTAAATATTTACATTCTAGCTGTGAAAATATATAGTGAATTAGTGATGTCCTCTTTCCTTTTGGAACATAACTTTATTTTCTCTATGGGACATTAATGAAACAGAACATAATTGTGGTTTTCAATGCGATTAAACAATAGGTTATAAAGAGTAACATGCATTTAGTGACCATTAATGTTCCTTATTATTCAGTTACATGTGTACAAGGCATCACAGTATTTGATATGTGCCACTTTAAGTATTTAAACTATTTAAAAGCATTATATCTACACACAGGCACTAAATATAATGTTTTCTACCAACACTAAATGAACCTGGCACATAAAAAACAGATCATAATTATTACCAGAACTGTAAGAAAATGCATTTGTTTCCAATCATAGATGGAATTGGAATACAAAATTCTATTCATTTGTAAGTTTTATGTTCTCCTGACTCTATGCCAGGATAGTTTATTTGTGCCAGATACATTTTTTCCTTTGTTTTAGCATATCCCTATTTTTCTAATTTGCTGTATGGATTGTTTGCTACGGTTTTTGTATAGTTGGCAGAGGAGAATAAATAAGACGGGACAATGGCAAACCCAAGAGAAGATTAAGTCAAGAGAGTTAAATGGCAAATTCAATATTCTGGGTTAGATCATTTTAGGGAGAAAGACAACGGTTGGGAGAAGTTACATATGTGAATTGTGGGGAAATAAAAAACAAAAAGCACAGAGCGCACCGAGGTTGAAGAATTCTATATTAAAAGTGAATTCAAATAGGAAGTATCAACTTACATATAAGGAATCTGTTATCCAGTGAGATCTTTAAGTGGTACAGTCCATGCTGCCCCGTCCGTGGGTCTGTGAGTCCATGGGTAAAAGGGAGGCAACGCCGAGCTCCAGACAGTCTATCCTGCGCTGGGTTTGAGTGGTGTCTCCGTCTCGCTCTGCTCTGCTGCTTCCGGGTATGCGCAGTACCGCGCTTCCCGTGTGCTGTTGTCAGGCGCCTGATGAATAAGATGTCTGCGAAACATGTTGTGGTAAGAGCACTGTGTACACTTCATGCAGATCAGCCTCTTGGCTAATTGCCAGTTGACTCAAGAGAGAGACTGTGAATTTGGGAGACTTGCACACAACAGCACACGGGATACACGGTACTGCGCATACCCGGAAGCAGCAGTGCAGAGCAACACGGAGACACCACTTGACCCCAGCACGCGGAATAGACTGTCTCGAGCTCGGCATTGCTTCCCTTCTACCCACGGACGGGGCAGCATGGCCTGTGCCACTTAAAGATCTGGATAACAGATTCATTATATGTAAGTTGATACTTGCTATTTGTATTCACTTTTAATATGTCGTTCTTCAACCTCGGTGCGCTCTGTGCTTTATGTTTTCTATGACTGATCTACCTGTGAAGTAATCCTCTGTGGATCTTCAGTGGAGAAGGGGAATATCTCCACGCACAGAAGCGGCGAAAGGAAGGAGTTGGTTCACACCTGAGACTGTAGGATGCATGAGCGCGGATCAATAACCCCTGTATGTGGGGAAATAAAGTCTGGTTATTAATTAGGCACGATGGGACTTAGTTGTGTTTGGTTTCTTTAGAGCAGCAAATTCTCAGCTAAAGGCATGGTTGACTTTGAATGCCCCTATATTCAGTTGACATGTATCAGGGCCCGAGATACCTGTGATTAGGTATCCAGCTAAAAACGTGCAATGTGAATCTTGGAATCAAGAAAGTTGGGATTTTAAGGAGTCTAGGCTATTGGAAAAGAGTTGTGCCAGGGTAAATTCATGCTGCATCATACATTAAATGTTATCACTAAGAGGTGATATGCACTTCAAAAGGTTGATAAATACCAATGTGAAATAAGCAGTGTGATATAAATAGCTAATCTAGGTTTTACATCCATACTGTGCAACTCAATGATTGTTATCTGAAAAATGTATTGTTTATCTGCCTGAAAATAATGACCTCATCCCCATGCGAGGCAATTAAAGTGACACATTTCCTGCGTATTCCTCACGAATCTCCCTGCAAGTAGCTTTTCAATGTTGGCCAGTGGGGACAGGACCAAGTTTGCCACTTATTTAGCATGTGTTAAAGAAAAGGTGATTTTACTCAAATGCTCTGCGTGTCTGGCAGGGAAGGAATTAAGGTGAGCTGCTGTGCGAGTCTGGCAGGGAAAGAGTTAAGAGAGTTTACTAAAAAGCAAGTGTATGGTTACAGCCAGTTGAGCAGTGTTTGGGAGGCTGTGATTCTAAACGCTTAAAAAGAAACTTAAATTCAAAAGAACCATAGTAACCAGTAAAGAGTGATTTACCTGGGGGAACGTTTTGTGTTTCATTCTTGCAGGATTTCTGTGTCAATTTGAGCAGTAATTGTCCTTAAGGAGCTGCTGCCCGTCCTAAATGTATTACCCTTGTTCACAGTAGTTGAGGGGTGGTTGTTGGAAGGGAATTATTGAAATATAACATATGTAACCAGTGTCGGATTGAAAAAAAATGCTGCCCTTAGGCACTTACCTGGTGCCGCCCTCCTCCTCCAGCGCCGTGGGACATCATGTTGTCAGCCACGCCTGCACGATTGGCGCTAGCCTGCCGTGCATGTCCAGCCACCAAGTGCGCATGCCGTCCTCAAATTCTGCCGCCCCAAAAAGTTGCCACCCTAGGCACGGGTCTATCGTGGTTCTCAGGTTTGTGAGAACTAATATGGTATATAATGTAATAAGGACTGTATAAAGTTAGGGAATACAATAATATATATCCATATATACTTCAACAATATAAATTAATATTTCATTTTTATTCATGTACAATTAAAACAAATGAAGGATGACCTTTTATTTTAATTGTACACTAATAACAATTGGATATTAATTAATATTGTTGAGGTATGTATAGATAAACATTATTGTACAACCATACTTTATGCAGCCATTATTACATTATATACCATATAACTAAGTGAAAAAGTTTAGTGTAAAAAAATGAATAATGTATCAATATTATAACAAGATTTGCATTTGCTTTTGGTATTGCACATAAAAATCTCTGTTAATAACACTGCCTTAACAACGCATATTAAAGTTTGACCAATGCGCATGTGCAGTGTATTAATTAGAGAACGTGTCTCTCAGACAGGAAAATCACAGATAATAGCGCTGCTACTTTGACAAACATGTTATTTTGGCACTTCATTAGCTTTAAAGTATCCCCATTAATAAGAAGAAAAATCATGTCCGTTCCCTATTTTGTGAATGTTCCGTTATTAGGTAAAAAGTAATGGCCTTTTGTGGATCTACCCCATGGACGGATATCCTGTAAGAAGGAGATTGCAAGATTAAGCACAGTCAAATTTCTATTTTTTGTTCTAGTAAAAAAAAAAGTATTGGACATATCAGGTTAACAGTACTGAACCTGCAAACAGCATATAGAGTAAACCCTATCATATTCTCCCATGGAGATTATTGTATTGTCCTCAAACAGCCTGATCGGTCGCTTTGGCTGATACAGAATAAGCACCCTAATTTTGGAACAGATTCACACAAGCACTGTATGCATGAAAACATGCATTATTTATTTTGTAAGATACACCATACAATGGATGAGTACAGACATATATGTCAGTTATTAATCATTTCTTAAATCTATAATTATTACTTTTTTCTCTTTAGCAAAGTCCCTGCTTCCCAAGATCGAACCCATGGGATTCTTATACATACTGTACAGTGTCTACAGTACGTATCTGTTGGGTATTTTGATATTGCCCATGAATGATATTAGTCTCTCTGCGAACATTGAAATAGCTCTTATTTTTGCAGACAGGCTTTCTCATATATTTTTATTACTTTAGAGATTTCAAACCTCATTAAAAAAAAAGACATCACACCTCTAATTTGTTATTCGCAAGATGTATTTTCATAATTCACACTGAGCATTAGGCAGATGTAAGGATTTCTCATTTATTGGCACACTCCTTTCACTTGGACCATTAACGATTCAGGCACAAATGCAAATAATCAAGTAAGACAAAAGTTGCATTTGTGCTAGTTCAGCAGAACGATACATTGGCAGGAAACTGGAGAAGATGCATACATCTGTCAAGGCTTCACGTGATACAGGTCTAAAACAATGTACACTGGCGACACACTTTATTCGAGCTCGGCTAGTCCCACGAATTCGGGTATACCCGGGTGTATTGAGGTTTGTGACTGTTTTCTGCCCGAGTGCATTGAGGTATTTTCCATGCAGGGATTGAAGCATTTTATTCCCGCTGGCTGCAATACTGCACAGTATATTTATATATACTGCATTACAATTCATGAATTTATGCCATCTGGTAGACATGCGAAGCATTGCAGCCTATTAAATCCTAATCATTATCATTTAACAGATCAGCCGCCCGTCAGCCAGGCATGAACCCAGGCTGGAAAGGCAAATGCAACGGGGCTTATCAGAGGTGAGGAGCGGCGCATTCCAGGTATCTGCCAGGTACATACTGGGTATTTGCTCGAATAAAGTGTGTCGGTGCAGTATTTCATTGTATTGCAGCATAATAGCTAATTGCACAAATGATGCCAAGTAAGAGCCAGGCATACATTTTTCCCACTTCCATATATAATGTCGTGCTAGCTACATAGGGCCAGCTTCACTAAAGGGTGCCAAGCCTTAGCACGCCTTCACTCCAGTTAATTTGAATTAATGTGTGCTAAAGTTTAGCACCCTTTAGCAATTCTGGGTCATCATTTTCTTTTACATTTTCACTTGCTCACACAGTATACTCCCCTTGCGGTAATTAATGACTGGACTTGCCCTAACTAGAGCTGGCAAAACCTCAGCACAAGTTCTCAATGTTGGGGAATTGTAGACTTATCATCACACACTCGTTTTGCTAAAGTGGGTCAAATGTTAGTAACTAATTCTGCACTGTGAGCAGATCCTGAAGAATAGGTTCCCTGAGGGCTAGATACAAAAAAACTCTGTGAAATCAGGGCAAATAATATTAGGTTACCTAAAATAATAACAGGTGCTACTTTCCCTGAGTTTAACACATATCCACAAAAGTAATTATATGCAAAAACAATGGCTTTTGTCATCATTAGCATAGACTTAACATCAGGTTAAATTAGCACTCTCTTAGCTTCAAATAACTGTCTTACCTAGAGGTGGCATTGCTCACATTCAGACCCTGAAATTTGGGGGTGAGTGAAAGAAAAGAGAGATGACTCTAAAATTACTTATATACCTCTCCAAACACATCTCTATACAATATGTGGAGAGATACCTGTGAACAAAAAAAGATATAAACCTTCGTGAACACTTTCACGAATAAGTGAATTTCATTAAAAAATTATGGAAAATGTTTGAGAAGCGAATTTGCGAGACATCCCTACCCACACGGTCTTCTATCACAAACTAGCGCTAATCTAGCTGACGACTCAGCCTCACAAAGAAGCAGCCCGAGCTGCCGTTTTTTTTAACCTTTAATATGTGCATCAATACAATTCACACAGAGCAGATTTATTAAAAAAAAACACACACATGTAGGCTATTGCTTGGTCTGCAGCTTTAAGTTCTGTTTCAATATGATAAGAAGTAGGGTATGTGTCGACTATCCTTCAAGCAGATGTAATTATTGTACATCCGTAACTGTGTTACCCTGCTTATCACCATATTAAATACCTGGGTTTGAGCATTAGTTGTACCTTTAAACACATGGTCATTTGGTTTCCAAGCTATGACGGCATGAGCATCTTCATGACAGGGGTTTCTTTTCTGTAGCACTGCACTTTTACTGTGTCCTTTTTATATATATCTCAAGCTGGCTGCTGGGGCTTCTTGACTACAGAGGAACCTGCATTCCATCAGAAAGCCTGGGTGGCGTTAATACTAATAAACATTCCACTCTGTCTTGTAGCCATATATTTCCCCAGGATAACACTGTCACATTTGTCATCTTACTCAATTTACTGTGGTGTGAACTGATCTTAATTGTAAGTGTATGAGCATAGCTACAGTATAACCTGTCCTGGCACGTCTCTATAAATGCATCCCTTGCCCTGTTTCTATGCATTCCTTAAAAAATATATGATGCAGTATATTATATTTTTTTTATTTCTAAAAATGTTTTACCAGGAAGTAATGCATTGAGGGTTACCTCTCGTTTTCAAGTATGTCCAGGGCACAGTTATGATGACAATACATGATCACATTAAATGCACAGAGGTCATACATTCAATTTAAACACAGACAGTTAGAGATAATAGCGCCTATGCACTAAGCAGCGATAAGCCCCTTATTGTCACCTTATTGCCAAAAAAGCCTACTGTTATTCAGTAAGCCATGATAAGTCAGCGATAAGAGAGCTTTTCGGCAATTTCTTTTGGCGGAAAACAAAATCGGCAAACGCGTGCCGATAAGCCACTTATCACCACTTATCACCACTTATCACCACTTATCGTCAGGTTTTCAAACTCATGCTATTCTAGTAGCCCCGATTAGCTTATCGAGGCTAATCGTGGCTCTAGAATAGAGATTTCCTCTCAAAAGCGTCTCACCAGGAAAAGTTGGAAAGAGGGTGATGAGAAGCTGCCGATAAGCGGCGAGACGGGACGTAGAAAAAAATTATGCATTTTCCTGCATCGGATTGATGCCGGGGGTCTCCGTAGCTGATATACATTAATACCAGCACCAGAGACTCCCAGCATCAATCCGATGCAATCAAAATGCATTTAAAGTCAACTTCATTACCTTAGCGGATAACTGCAAAGACAATGAAGGGGTTAAGGTACAACACCAGCTTTATTGGGGGCAGAGGGGGTGAGTGAAGCGGGTACTTGGCCCTTCATTCACCCCCTCTGCCCCCATTAAACATTACAATATCTACTAAACACCAATATACAACCCTCCCACCCCTTGTACCCCCAATTAAAACCATTTTTATACACAGGATTGATACCAGAGGTCGGCGGTGGTCCCCGAAGGTGTCTGTGGGCCTTAATCAGATTAGCCGTTAATAACCGCTATAGTAATTAAGTAGTTAACCCACCCTCCCACCGCTCCCCACCCAGGAGGCCTAACCACCCACCCGAACCCACTATACCCACCCTATACCCATTGATTGGCATAGTTGTACATCATACCCATATAATATGGGCATGATAAGCCACTATAGCAGTCAATGGTCATCCTAATACAAATATACCTGCAGTGACCACCCAAGGACCTCAGACACCCACTGGGACCACCTGAGCACCCCAGGACACCCACAGGGAGCACCTGAGGACCCCTGAACACCCATGTTGACCACCCGAGGACCCCCAGACACCCGCAGGGACCACCCTGGGACCCTATTGGGGCCCCCGGACACCCGCAGGGATCAACCGAGGTCCCCCACTGGCCTCTGGTATCAATCCTGTGTATAAAAAGATCAAATCTGGTTTTATGTGGGGGCACACAGGGTGGGTGGGTTGTGTATTGGTGTTTAGTACATATTGTAATGTTTATTGGGGGCAGAGGGGGTGAGTGAAGGGCCAAGTACCTGCTTCACTCACCACCTCTGCCCTCAATAAGGCTGCTATTTTGCCTTAAACCCTTCATTGCCTTAGCGGCTATCCACTAAGGTAATAAAGCGTCTTTAATGTAATTGTTATTATTAGTGTGTGGATTAGTGTAAGGATTTTTGGGCTATTTAAAGTCGGATCTAGCTGCCACACATCACTCTTTGATAAAGTACCAAGACGAAACGCGTCAGAGGATTGATCTTCATGTCTTTTTAACCCTGGCTGTCATGCCGCATTAAAAGTTTTTTTTACTGCACAGTGCCTCCAGCCTGATATTATCCAGCAGTGCTCTGAGCCCTTTCACTTGCTTACCTGGTCCCAGGCCGCAGTTTTCCACGTGGACGTCCGTCCACCGGCACGGTAGTAGTGTAGGGAATTGGCTGGATGAGCCCATGTGATGAACCCTCCCCTCAAAAATTCTGGGACTCGTTGTCCCGCTTCCATCTGTGCGGAGCCATCCAAAAATGGCCGCCGCGCTGGCAACACTGCACATGCGCGCCTTTCTACAAGATGACCACTCCCCGATCACGCAAAACTCTGCTGAGCAACTACTCCATCACCGGAGGTAAGGAGTGGTGACTCGGCTACATCTACAAGACCTTTACAAAGGGTCAAATGTGGATCACTCGTAAATAAACTATACAATATGTTTTTTTTTTTTTAAATAGAACCTATTGTCATTTACATTTTAAAAGTATAAACAGGTGAAATTAGTTCATTTCACATTGACTATTAATACATTTATTTAATTAGTATTATAAGGCAGATTCTTTGTTACTGTAGCTAAATGTCAGAAAATTAGACATGAAATCCAATTATTCTAAAATACATTGCCCATTTAATCTCGTACACTGGAAACAGATTTTGAAAAAAAAAAATAGAAAAGGGAATAATTTTTAACACCTATCTTTAGAGATACGTGCATATTTCAGTTGCAACTGCAGTACACATATTCCCAAAAATATAACTAGAAATTACATAACCATAAACTTTACAAAGGAAATCATAAAGGATGTGTTATGTAGCTGATAATTAATTTCAGCTCCTAACACCAGCACCCTGTTGTATGTTAAACTATTGAAAATCTGTAGATTGTTGATTTTGTTATATAGTACAGGCATTAACGTACGCAATGGGACCAGAGCATGTATGTAAAGTGAAAATGTACTTAAAGTGAAGCACGCCTTTTTCCACTTATCGATGCATGTACTGTACTGCAATCGTCATATACGTGCCTAACTGATGTAAATAACGCATTTGTAACAGGCTCTATAGTCTCCCCGCTTGCGCACAGCTTCGGTACAGGTAGAGAGCTGGTATTGCTGTTCAGGACATGCTGACCGGTGCGTGCGTGAGCTGCCGTTTGCCTATTGGGCGATATATCCTTACTCGCGAGTGTACTTAAAGTGAGTGTCCTTAAACCTGGGTATACCTGTAGTTCCAGTTTATAGCAGAATAGCACTCTTATATACATTCATTATGTATGTTGTATTCCAATGCATATTCAACAAAATAATCCCAAAAAGGCCTTCAATATGTAATAAGAAAAGTGTATTATTTTTACTTTTACAGGTTTTTTTGATTTTTGATTCATGTCTTTTATTTTTGCAGTCCCATGTAATGCCCGTGAATGTATCTATGTACCTATGTATATACATACATTCACGGACACTGAATGGGTGTATTCTATGTGGTTTTTGTATGTAAATGCATTGTTTTTTATGCTCTATTATTGCCCCTGTATGTTATGTATATCTATCTATATGGATAGACATGCAGGGATAATAATTGATTGTTTTGCTAATGTTTATGTTCTTTTCATGTATGGCTAATGTATTTATCAGCTTTATTTTGACATTGGTGTGAATAATGTAATTTGTATTTAGTTACAGGTTATTTTGAATGGCTTCTTTCTGGTAGTTAGATTAGAATGATGGTGGTTACTTTCAATTAGAATTCTTTTGGCAATGGTTTGGCTTTAGGAATTGAATAGGGAATTGTATAATTGATTTGTATTGTATTGTAATTGTTTTAGGACATGGATTAATTGATTGATGGTAATTGTATTGATGTTGCTTAGTTTCTATTTTATTTTCATGATGGCATTGGTGGTTAGGGGACATTGTTCATAGTGTATTTTATTGTTACATATATTTTGCATAGTGTTACATGATGCACAGATTAATTGCATCATGTACACACTCAATGCAATTGTGTGACATTTCATATACATTTGTTTAGCTGCTGGTTTGTTGTTTTATATTTACAATTGCTGCTGGATTTATTTTAACATGCAATGTGTTGATATTGAGATTAAGAATTCATGTTTTGATTTATGCATGTTTTATGTGTTTCATAATGGTCAAATAATCTATTATCCATATCTGGATAATAGTTATTTTGCACATTATTGTACTGTATGTGTTGGGGGGGGGGGGGGATTGATGTATTTAAGGTATAGGTCCTGTTTATTTTTTTTACATACAGGGTTGGTTCCTTTTGGTTTGCAGGGGACCTCTGGAGACCACCTGCAGTATCCTCGGGCTTCTCACGGGTACCAGGCTGGCGGGTCCACGGGGGACACCTGCGGGGAAGAACCGGTGGCCCCACATCTGTTGGGGCACCGCGGACCTGTAGGGACCACCCGTGGGTCCCCAGACCCCCGTGGGAACCACCCGAGGCCCCACAGACACCTGTGGGTCTGACCCGGGGCCCCCCAGACATCCGCGGGCCTACCGTGGGGACCCCATTGTGGCCCACGGTGAACCGCGGAGACCACCTGGTGGACCATGGCATCTGGTGGGACCCACCAACAGGCCTCCAGACCCTGTCTGAAACATGATGCTGGGCACCTGTAGGTCTGTGAGGTGACCCGTCAGGCCCACCGGGGACTTCCGTGGGCCTGGGGTATGAACCCTGTATGTAAAAGAATAAATCATGTATTTATGGGGGGGCACAGAGGGTGGGTTATGTATTTAATAAATAGAATGATGTTTATTGTGGGGCAGTGTATTGTTTTTATTGTGGGTACTGGGGGTGGGGGGAGGGGGTATTGGCCCCAAGGGTATGTGGGTAGACCTCCCGGCTGGGTAGTGGGTGAGGGTGGTTAGGCCTCACGGGGTGGGGGGGTAGTGGGGGAGGGTATATAGGCCTCCCGAGTGGTGGGTGAGGGTGGGTTAACCCCTTAATGACTGTAGCGGTTAATAACCGCTATGGTGATTAAGGGGTTAGGGGACATTGCATTGGATGTTTTTATTCTTGTGTATGTTTTGCAGCATCGGAGGGGGCATGGGCAGGATGAAGATGAGGATGAAGACGGCCTTCATCGTGGGTGCCTGTAAAAGGTAAGTGTAATATGTTTTAACTGTATTTATTGAAAGTTATATGTATTTAAAATGGGCAAATGCATTATTATCCATATGTGGATAATAGTAATTTTGCCCATTACTGTATTGTATGTGTTAGGAGATGTATTTAGTTATAAATATTGTTTATTATTTTTGGAGGCGCAACATTGGTACCGCAGGCCCGCGGGTACCCCTTGATTCCTGTGGGGACCCCGGGACGGCCGCAGGGACCCCCGGACTCCCGCGGGTACCCCCGCACTCCCGCGGGGACCCCAGCTTGGTGAGCCGGGGACCACCGGACCCTTGCTGGGTCAGCCGGGGACACCCGCCGGCCTGTTGTATGGGTTTTGCGCATGCAAAAATAATTTTTTCTAAGTCCAGCTTTTTTTGCGTCTACCTTGAGCTGACGTGTTCTGATCAACGCAACTTTCGCGTACGCTAAGGTTGCGTTGCTTAGTGCATCCCGCTTAAGGGCAGAATTTAACGCAAACAGGGTAACGAACGAGCAAAGTTGGACTTAGAAAAAATTCCTGAAAAAAGTCAGTTTTAGAGTGCAAAGTGCCTGTTTGCGTTGCTCAGTGCATCGAATTCAGCGCAACATCACGTTCGAAGAGCACTTTGCGCTCTAAAAGTGACTTAACAGAGCTTAGTGCATGACCCCGTAAATGTCAGTTATGGATTGATTCTAGTAATAATAATAGTTTTCCCCAAATGTATGTTTCTACCTTACTAAAGGAAATGTGACTACCCTTAGTTTCTTTTTCTAGTGAACATACTCTGATTTATGCTCTCAAGGAATAGGAGTACTTATCCGAGTTGAATGTGATACAGTGTATGATTTCCATTGGCAAACACAGAATAATTGCTGCAAGTATCTCTTTGTTACAGTAGCAGCTGATTTGCAAAATGTAAAATACCACTAGGTCTATTTCTGTCTGCACATTGTCTCACATACTCACTGAGGCAAGAGTTAGTTTGATTAGTAAATTGATTTTGGAGGAGCAATGCTATTCTATAGTAATACTACATTTATTTCATTTAGCCCTTTTCTCCCAATGGGACTCAAAGCGCTTCTCAATTACAGTATAGTGCATGGTACGCAGCACATACGATTGTTACAGTCACATTCCCTGCCCAGATGAGTTTATAATCCAACCACAAAATTCTTGTCTTCCCTGCCAGTGGACACACCATCGTGATACGTGAGTGCCCACACACGAAGCTACTGGGGCCTGCCTGAGAGAGGTCTGTATCTGTTGTGCGACGTGCACGCCATTGCACGTGCCTCCGTGACCACTGGGGACCCAGCCATAACATGCTGCCTGGTCTGGACTACCAACAAATGCACAAAATTGTTATTCAACAAAAAACTTTTAATATAAAGACTTAAATTAAAAAAAATGTAGCATGAATGCTGAAAACCACTACACCCAACACTGATGTAATGTAACAGTGTTACGTAGATCCTGTCACGTGATACAGAATATCTTGGAAAGGGTTTGAGGGACACGATTTCAGTGAATGTTTGTGTTGTTGGAAACCCAACAAAACAGACGCCCATCCTTAGTTAAAGAATTTTTATGAAACTAGTCATTAGGTTTCAAATTTGTATGTATATTTTCTTAGAATATGTAAGGCTTTGGGCAAATTGCTTCATAATTTTGCATTGTGAGGTTTATGCTCTATAGCAATATATTGTACTATGTGAGTTTCTAATATCATGCCCATTGCAATAGCATGGGATATTGCATCTGTGATAGACATTTACACTGTGTACATTTGAAAATACATCATACACCATTCAACTAGGATGGAAGAAGCATTGCCATACAGCTGATAGCCATAAAGGCATATAGTAAAAAAAATGAGTGTGCTAAAAGATGTTCTTGCGCATACTCAATGGTAATATGTGCAGATGGCTTTCAGTAATCATTAATGAGCTGTAAAGTAGTAAAGTGAGGCTAAAGCAACAATATGAATATTGGGCAAATAATGTCAATTTGAAAAAACAACTTTGTGCTTAATCAAAATCTTATTTTTTAATGTCCACGGGAATAAAAAACTACAGGTAGTCCTCGGTTATCCGACACAATGCGTTACTCAAAATGGCGTTGGATAGCGAAACGTTGTAAAGCGAAACACGTTTTCCCATAGGAACACTGTTTAAATGAAAGGTTCCGTTCCTGAAGGCATTTTTAATGCTAAAATACACCAAATATTTTACGCAGGCAATAAGATATGCAGCACACACACAAATTATATAGTGTATATACTGTATTATATATATAATATAACATAATATATAATATAAAAATATAATATATTATATAGTATAATATAGTATAATATATATATATATTATGTACACATAAACAACTTTGCAAAGTGTCGTAAGAGCGTTGGATAAGCTGTTTTGGCGTTGTAAAAATGAACATAGCTATGCATTGCATAGCGTTGGATAAGCTATTCGTTGTAAAACGAAGCATTGTAAAACGAGGACTGCCTGTATAGTGGTAATGTCCTAGGGATCAGTTGATGGGTCATGAAGAATGACACAATCTGCTAATCTGCATCAATCACTCACGTTATTATAAACATGCTGACACGACTTTCAGAAGATTTTCTCAATTTAGATATTCTTGCGTGAGAAAACAAGATCTTACAAATTGTTTTAATGGAATGCCGGAAAGTTTAAAAACATATTTTTCTCAGGAACACCAGAAGCATTTCCCCTACATATAGTAGATGACAGTGTTTTGTCACGGCATATTTAGTAGATCAGTGCATGCAATAATATGATACTTTAGCTGTAGTGTAGTATTCTAGAAACAAATGCCGGACAAGTCAATTCAGTAGCTGTATTTACGGAAGAATTTGTAAATCTATGTGTGTTGGTCTTTGTTGTCTAATTCAATGAAACATTAGGTGCATCTACTTTATGCAGAAATCGTAGGAAAAGACTGTTTATTGTTGAATACGCACTATAATTACTGCACCGACACACTTTATTCGAGCAAATACCCGGTATGTACCTGGCAGATACCTGGAATGCGCCGCTCCTCACCTCTGACAAGCCCCGTTGCATTTGCCTTCCCAGCCTGGATTCATGCCTGGCTGATGGGCGGCTGATCTGTTAAATGATAATGATTAGGATTTAATAGGCTGCAATGCTTCGCGTGTCTACCAGATGGCATAAATTCATGAATTGTAATGCAGTATATATATATATACTGTGCAATATTGCAGCCAGCGGGAATAAAATGCTTCAATCCCTGCTTGGAAAATAACTCAATGCACTCGGGCAGAAAACAGTCACAAACCTCAATACACCCGGGTATACCCGAATTCGTGGGACTAGCCGAGCTCGAATAAAGTGTGTCGCCAGTGTAGAGAAGTGCAAATCTTTTGCATGAGGTTAGGAACTATGCAAGATGTGCCCTTTTTGAGCTGTAATAAAAGTTGTGGCTCAGTAAAAGTGATTTGACATTTCGTTTCATTTGCTCGTTTGCTAAATTCTGTAGAATCGCTACTAGAGTCGCTTGCAAAATTGTCTGAAATTGCCAGATTTGCTTAGACTATATTGTAAATAGGGCACAAACACCATATTTCACTCGGTGGCTAGAGATATTTTGTTGAAGCTTACTAAGTTGTTGCCCCTTTGAGGCTTGGAAAAATGTTTCATAGTGAATCGAATTTAGGGAGGGAAAATGCACTTAGAATGTTGGCAATGCACTTTGAACCGTTTTGGACATCTCCAACTACAAACATTGAATTTACATTTTTTAGAAACTTTTATCCTGAAAGACTGAATTTAGTATGTTACTGAATATTAAGTCTTTTGCATTTAATGATTAGAAATGTTACGTCTGAAAGCCTTACTTTTGCATTTTCTATGATACGAAGACATAATAAAGGGACGTTTCCCTCCCATCCACTTTTTTTTCTGCTCTTCAGTTGTCTCTTTAATTTAAGTTTTTCTCGGTTAACCAAAAGAACAAATGACTCATTTTCGGTTTCAAGTGTAACCCCCCTGTTGGGTTACTAGTTGTTATATAAAGGGTTAATTTCTGGTGGGTTGTTGCAAAGTGGTGACCCCTATATATTTGCTGCTAATTGTGTAACTGAAGAAGTTAGCCCGTCCCTATTCTAGAAGGAGCTCACCCTGTCACATGAAGTGGAGTTATGTATTAGGGACCCAAACACTCCCTCTGTAGCCATGGTGACCTGTGAGGTCATCATGAGGTATAAATATGGGAATATAGGAGGTTGGGCCTCAGACCCCAGGAGTGCCCCAACACCATCAGGAGGATTCGAGGAACAGCAACAGAGACGGGGTCTCACAGTGTGTTTATGTAGTCATGATAAGTGTGTAACTTGGTGTTAGATGTGCAGTCACCTTTCTTATTTTCTTAGTGAGGGAAAGTGTCTCCACTTAGAGAGGGCCTCTAATATCTTATGAAGAAGTCATAGCTGTTATCTATTTCTAAAGGAGGTCGTGCATGACAGTTCTCATAAAGGGGTCCCGAAACAGGGTTCCTAGGACCTGTCACAATTAAGGCACGTTCTATAGTGCCGGGCGCGTGCTACGCCGTGCACGCGCGCGGAATTTTAGTTGGCTGACATCAGTCAGCCTTTCTATACAAGGGCCGCTCGCGCGCACGGCAGGGAGAGGGGAGCCGACAGACAGCGGCGAAGATGAGGAAAATCATCTTTTTGCGCCGCTGTCGGCTCTGAATGTATGTATATGTGTGTGTATATGTATGCATATGTATGTATGTATATGTGTGTGTGCGTGTGTGTATGTATTTGTGTGTCTGCACAAGTCTAATCATTTTTTTATTTTTACCAATGTTTTTTTTTTTTTAATAAATAATAAAATACACAAACACACACCCATATACATACATATACGCACACATACATATACACACACATACATATACACATAAACACACATAAAAACACTCAACACAGTATACTTACGAAAAGCATGCGCACGCGCGGCCACACGGCCGCATGCTGTATATAACAGCCCTAAGATTGCTCTAACGCCAACCTCTAAGTATATGCACGCTCCTAGGCACTTACATGTGTCTTGCTGCCTCCCTCAAACTCCTTTCGAATCCCAGCGTCAAATGAGGACTGGAGGTGTAATACCCCCCTCCCACACAAGGCAAAAACCCCTCCCACACAATGTAATAGCCCCTCCCACACAAGGCAAAACCCCCTCCCTCACAATGTAATACCCCCTACCACACAATTTAATACTCCCCTCCCACACAAGGCAATACCTCCCTCCCATACAATGCAATATCCCCTCTCACTCAATGCAATACCTCCGTCCCACACAATGCAATACCCCCTCTCACTCAAGGCAATATCCCCGTCCCACACAATGCAATACCCACCGGCCCTCCCACACAATGTAATACCCCCTCCCACACAATGCAATACACCCCTTCTCACACAATGCATTACCCCCCCACACAATGTAATACCCCTCTCCCACAAAATGTAATACCCCCCCACACACAAGGCAATACCCCGCCTCCCACACAATGCAATACCCCCATCTCACACAATGCAATATACCCCCCTCCCACACAGTGGACTACCCCCTCCCACACTATGCCATACCCCCTCCCACACAATGCAATACCCCCTCCAACACAATGCAATACCCCCTCCCACACAATACAATACCCCCCTCCCACACAATACAATACGCCCCATCCCACACAATGCAATACCCCCTCCCATTCAATGTAATACCCCCCTCCCACACAATGTACTACCCCCTCCCACACAATGTACTACCCCCTCCCACACGTTGCAGTACCCATTTCCTACACAATGTTAAATCCCCCTCCCACACAATGCAATACCCCCTCCCACACGATGTAATACCCCCTTCCACACAATGTTATACCTCACTGCGTCCCACACAATGCAATAACCCCCCTCCCACACAATGCAATACCCTCTCCCACACAATGCAATACCTCCCTCCCACACAATGCAATACCCCCTCCCACACAATGCAATACCCCCCTCCCACACAATCTAATACCCCCTCCCACAGAATTTAATACCCCCCACACAATGCAAGAACCCCCTCCCACACAACACAATACCCCCCTTCCCACAGAATGCAATAACCCCTCCCACAGAATGCAATACCTCCCCCCCTCGCACACAATGCAATACCTTCCCCCCCTCAGACACAATGCAATACCCCCTCCCACACAATGCAATACTCCCTCCCACACAATGAAATACCCCCCTCCCACACAATGCAATACCCCCCTCCCACACAATGCAATACCCCCTTCCACACAATGCAATACCCCCTCCCACACAATGCAATATCCCCCTCCCACACAATGCAATACCTCCTCCCACACAATGCACACAGTGAGGAGGAGAATTTTGTAAGTAATACAGGATTCAATAGGAAGCCAGGAGAGGGATTTTAGCAGGAGAGACGCTGAGACAGATGTAGGAGAGAGTAAAGTGATTCTAGCAGCTGTGTTTAGGATAGATTGTAGGGGAGACAGGGGAGAGGCAGGAAGGCCGGACAGCAGGAGGTTACAGTAGTAGAGATGGGAGAGAATGAGGGCCTGAGAGAGTTTTAGACGTAGGGAGACAGAGGACTGGGATAAATATGTATGTATGTATATCTTTATTTATATCGCGCCCACAGTGTACTCAGCACTGTTACAAAAGAGACAGTACAGTACAGGGAATTATAATACAATAAGTGCAACAACCAAAATCAGACAATAGGAAAGGAAATCCCTGCCCTGGGATGGTGTATGATTGGAGATGGGTGAACTGGTCCAAATCCCTTTCCGGATTTTTTAGGCCAAATCCGATCCCGCACTGAAAATCCGCCTGCTGATGGGGTACTAAGAAATCAGAGCGGATTGATAAGAATCTGCCATTGGATACAATGATTAATCCTCCACGTGGATTGTTAGTGATAGAAAAAAAGGCAGATTTCACGTTTTGAGACTGATCCACAGAACTCCGGAGCTCAAAGGTCCCGTCCAATTCGCAAAAATAATCCCCCAGGTCTATTTATGAAAGAAATGTCTTTATCAGGATGTAGCCAATATTATTGCACGCTAATTCGCTACAGGTGGCGTGAGTTTCTGTATCGTACAATTAAACAGAGCTGAAAAATCCAGAGATTTAATGCCTTTTAGTAATTAGCATATCTACATTGCAAAACTCACATTTACTGAGAACTAGTCTTATTCTGCCTATCTATATTTCTTTGATATTTATTATAGGAGAACCTAGATTATGGAGTGTTTTTTAATTATCTGGAGTATATATGGTTTCCTGCTAATGTGTATCTATGGTGCTGAGAACTCTTACAGCTTAAAACAAATCTACATTTCTCCTAGACATCCAATATACATCTACTAGAACTGGGCAAATCCATTATTTAACTCAAGTAGGAGTTAAATAACATGATATTATTTCCCAGCGAATGCTGCTTAATGAATCTTCGTTAAATATGATTTCAGTTTAGTTAGCTAATTGCATCCATTTTACTTACTCTAAGTCAGGGGGGGCCAAGTCCAATCCTCAAGGACCCCCAAGAGGTCAAGTTTTAAGGATCTCTGTTTCAGCACAGTTGGTTCAGTCAAAATGACCCAGCCACTGATTGAGCCACCTGTGCTGAACCAGGGATATCCCTAGTACCTGGCCTGCTGGTCGCTCTTGAGGACTGGAGTTGGTCACCCCTGCTCTAAGTTATTCGCACTATGATACTGATTAACACTATGTTATTTGAATGCCATGTTATGGCCAATGCCATTTGAATACCACGTGCCATGCGAGTTAATAGTATACCATGTCAAAAAAAGGTAATGTTTCTGTAACTCCCCCTCTGAGGAGTTACTAGTATGCTTAGCATGCACCAGGGCCCCATCCTGTGGATCATGGAGAGTATATGAGGGGAGGGGAAAGTTTGAGAAGGCTGTGTTCCAGGAGGACGAGTAGAGGAGCCTCGGGGAGAGTGGATAAGTAATGTTTACAAAGCAATAACGCAGACCCGGCCCTCCTGTTTATTATGTTGTTGATACGGACAATACCCTTTAAGTCAGGAGCCCAGAAGAAGATTAAGGGAGTCCACAATAAGCTGTGAAGTATGCAAATGGCATGCCACATAGGGCTTCAGTAACGAGGACTCCTGGGTGCCGACATATCAGCTCTAACCACAGATATGCATTAACATTCCTCTCTGGTGGCATGGAAGTGGCAGTTCCCGCAGCGACAAGAGTTATTGGGATCACTTGTACAGGGAGTCCCAATGGGACTAGCATTACTGGGATAATACAGAGGGGTATCCCGAATAGAAGAAGGGGCCCAGTCTCAGAACATTTAAGCGACTAAGAGATATACCTCCTCTGAGTGTTAAGAGTGGGTATTCATGGAAGCGCTTAAAGCATCTATAACAATAAAGAAACACTACAATGTTGTATAAAGTATGGTGTGCGGTCCCTGTGCCTGGGTACCTAAATAAAACACTGTTATACGACAAAAGTTCCTGTCGCTCATTATTCTACAACCTTGGATCTCATCGCCCAGCCCCTGAGTCAAGGTAACCTATGTGGAATAGCCATACATAACACACCAATGTAATCTCCCTAGAAGCCGGGCAGGGAGGGTTACACTTCTTTGTCAATCTGGACATTAAAGCCCACCAAGCCATAAAGTATAAACTGATGGTTGTCAATTAAATATTGAAGTATATTTCTTATTTGTTATCATAATACTGATGCCTTTAAAGATGAGTGATCTACACTCTTTCTTCCTTCATGCCATTTCTGTTTGAATTTCCTCCACTTTACTAACGATCCATCTATTTCTTCCTTACGCTTGACGTCCTTCCACATGGGATTCTCTCTCTTTTTTTATCGCCCTCCCAAGGCTCTCTTCTGTCATCAACCGTTTCTAAGGAAAGCAGAACTTGCAAAAATCTGACTCAGCACTCTATTCTGCTCGTAATTTCAACTACACTACAAGTAAGTGCATTAATGTTACCTCGATGACTTGTGCAAGTAGGGTTGTTTGTGGAAATATGAAAGCAAAGCTTGTTCTGTCATCAATAACTAGACACATTCTCTCTGATGTTCAAAAAGGACATTAAAGGACAAACACAAAATTCCATGGGGAGAACCCTGACTATATAAATACTCACCGTTTACAATCCTTAATCAAGAATAAAGTCATTAAATTGAAAAGAAGATGCAATTTGTGATGGAGCAAAGGTGAATGGGTAATGATTGTTTTAATGATCCCAAATCAATGCATTTCATATGACTCTTAGAGATGTGACATTTTTTCTTAAAAGTTTGCAAACCAAATGAAATTTGCCAATATTTTTTACGAAAATGTCATAAAGTACGTTTCAAGACATTTCCACACCTTGGACCATGTGACTTGAGGTCACACAGCCATTTTGTTTTTGCCCATGTTGGGCACAAAAACAGCTACAAAGGTGGCCATGGGGTCACCAATAGAAAGTCACAACGTTATCTTCCAATGATGTTGCTATATATTATAGTTTTAGAATTACTAATATATTTCATATGCTACAATAATACTATGGTACTACATTATAATAAAAAATATATATTATTTAAAAAAATGATGTATGAATAATAAATATTTATTTAGCCATTGAAGTGGTGAGAAATCCTCTTATTAAAAATATTCCTTAGGGCTACATCAGATTTAATCATACAAACCTCATATCATCACAATAAAATACTGTATATTGATATTATAAATGTCATTAGCCACATCTTCTGCCACCACAGTCAACTCTGAATGACTGTGGGTTTGTGCTTGATCAATGTAAATGGCTACACAATACATGGGACATCATGCTCACAAATCTAACTATTAATGCTTTTATTCTCATGAGTACAGCAACATGAATGATGTCACTGCAGATTCGTCAAAATAATTGCCATGACAGTATTTTTGCTGAAAGGAACAGAATGTCAGAGTTGATGGGGATAGAGGCTGAAATGACGGTTCTACAGGAATTTTAAAGGAAATCAATCTACATTCACTATAACCTTTAAAATGAGGAAAATTAAAGTGAGCACATTACAAATCCATTAGTAAATCTGAAAAATCAAAAAATGTAACAAGCCAATAAGTTAAAAAAAATGCCACTTTTATGAATGCCACTTCAAAAATGATAAGAAAGCCATGTCTTGGGTCTAGATGCACTAAGCTCTGTGAAATGAGGGAACATAGCGGGACATTACCTAAAACAGGAACGGACATTATGTTCCCTGAGGTAACCCCAAATCTACAGCTCTAATTCTATGCAAAATACATTCTAGATCTCATTAGAATAACATTATTGTGGGATAAGACCATGAAATAGGACTTTTCCTGCAATAGAGAGAGGAATGGGAAACAACACTGGGAAACAATACTACAGTCATTCGAATACCACAACAGCCCTATTTCAAGGTCTCTGGATGGGAGTAACACCAAGTTTACAGTAGCTATGACTTAAATAACGTATTACTTAACCTTAACAGACATAAGTGAATAGAAGATGATATAAGACCTCATGTGCATCTCATTATCATCAACGTCCATTATAGTTAAGGCTATTTTCTTTAGGGAGATAAACAGGGCATGACAGTACAATATTGTCTTAGTGGATACAGCGTTGTTATTATTAACGTGATATTAACTTGGTTTAATATCAAGTTAAGTAGCCTAATGGAGTTCAGTGCATCTAAGCCCGAAATAATCTCATATTTCTTTGTTCTCATAATTATACAGTATGTGTATTGGGAACTTTGGGACCAACATCATCGTTATATTAATTAGAAGTCTGTACGATTGAATATACTTTCTAATAGTACCTTGAGCAGAAGATTTGTTTTCTCTGTTTGCTTATCATCTAATCTAAATCATGCGAGGGCTAGCCAAGAAAAATAAATGAAGACGTATATAAGCATAGAAATGCACATACGTGTTTAAACAAAATGTATGTACCATTGATGATGATGATGATTCTTCCTCCTGCAAGGTGTGATCCGAAGTATCCAGCCAGAAAAATAACCTTTCATGAATAATTTATCAATCTAATTGACTTCCTTAAACTAGTCTAACCACGATAAAAGAAAGTATTTGGCTATTTACCCCTATCCCTGTTTTTATTAGAGTCAATAAAAATATGGGGAGGTGAGGAGGAGGTCTCTGACTTTGCAAACACTTCCTGAATATATAGTGACATCAGACAAAAGGGAGTAGCCAAAATTATTTAAAACAAAACACTATTATACTGGTCACAAACGAAGAAACAAACCAATACAGCAAGTGTCACGATTGCTATTTTTTACTCATTGCAATGGGTAAAAACAACATTCACCCCCCAAAAAATAATAATAATAAAAAATATATATAAATATATATATATTATCTAGACCATGTTTTTTTGAGGGGTTGAACAATGCAACTGGTACATTAAACAACTGTAGTAATTAGTACGATCCTTGACTCACCTCCTTGCTTCTCTATATAAACAGACATTAAAGTTTCCTTGCTAATACAACATGGTTCATCCTGTTACTGCCATCTTGGTCCCACCTGAAACCCTGGTTATCACCTGAGACTTCCTAGACATGGCATCTGCATCATTCTTGACCTTACATCTGCCTAACCCTCCTGACTACAGATATCTGATCTGTTATGCAACATCATTTTCTGATGAATTGTGTCTTTCTATTGAATACAGGAACCAGTCTGATCCCATTGGCCATTATAATGTTTGTCCCCGGGAAATAATTCACATTTTAGGATTAAAATCTCCAGATTGGAATTGGGGCTTCCCCAATATTTACAATAATGTGGTTCACGTGATGAATAATTGGTAGGTAGTGTTGCTGCTTTACAGGTTCAATCCAACTAAAAATCAGTTTTGCATTAAGCAATCATAATATGAAGAGCTATGTACATTAATGGTGCTATATAAATAAAGACATGCTGTACATACAAGATTGATGAAACCTAATTTTCACCCTAAAATCTACTAAATTCTAAAAATGTATCTTTAAAGATTGTCACTGTATCCTGCAGACTCTGTGGTTACTATTTCATTTCCCAGAATCCTCACTATACAGTATATTGACATTCTCTTCCATGTGAGGCAAGTGGAATCATAAAAAACGGGGAAAGATGGCAGTGCACGGCAAGTCTAAAAAAGGGCTAGAGTGCAAAAAGCTGTGTGTGCTGTGCACGCGCATAGTAAGTGAAACTTCTTTGACTTTTGTCACAGAAATTGACTTATAACGCGCGTGCTCGGCACACGTGTCAGTCAGTGTATGTGTCAGTCTGTGAGTATGTATGTGTGTCAGTCAGAGAGTATGTATGTGTGTTTGTTTGTGTGTGTGTCAGTCAGTGTATGTATCTGTGCCGGTCAGTGTATGTATCTGTACCGGTCAGTGTGTGTATGTGTGTCGGTCAGTGTGTGTATGTGTGTCAGTCAGTGTGTGTATGTGTGTCAGTCAGTGTGTGTATGTGTGTCAGTCAGTGTGTGTATGTGTGTCAGTCAGTGTGTGCATGTGTGTCAGTCAGTGTGTGCATGTGTGTCAGTCAGTGTGTGCATGTGTGTCAGTCAGTGTGTGCATGTGTGTCAGTGTGTGCATGTGTGTCAGTGTGTGCATGTGTGTCAGTGTGTGCATGTGTGTCAGTGTGTGTGAGTGTGTCAGTTAGTGTGTGTGTGTGTGTGTGTGTGTGTGTCAGTCAGTGTGTGTGTCAGTCAGTGTGTGTGTGTGTGTGTGTGTGTGTGTGTGTGTGTGTGTGTGTGTGTGTGTGTGTGTGTGTGTCAGTGTATGTCAGTGTATGTCTCTCTCTCTCTCTCTCTCTCTCTCTATGTGTTGTGTGAATGTCTCTCTGTGTCGGTCAGTGTGTGTATGTGTGTCAGTCAGTGAGTGTATGTGTGTCAGTCAGTGAGTGTATGTATGTCAGTCAGTGAGTTTATGTGTGTCAGTCAGTGTGCGTGCGTATGTGACAGTCAGTGTGCGTGCGTATGTGTGACAGTCAGTGTGCGTGCGTATGTATGTGTGTATGTGTATGTGTTTATTGGCAGCAGTACCAGCATCATGAATGTTGAGCGGGTGGGGGAGCTCACAGGGGGGGGGGGGAAGGAATAGGCACATCATTCAGGGGCGGTGTTCGGTACATCACTGGGGTGTGCGTGTGTGCGTCAGTATGTGCCAGAGTGTGTGCGCGTGCGTGCGTCAGAGTGTGCACGTGTGTCAGTGGCGGGGTCATGTTTATTGGCAGCAGTACCAGCATCATGGATGTTGAGCGGGTGGGGGAGCTCACGGGTGAGCTCACGGGTGAGCTCACGGGGGGGGGGGGTTAGGTCACGTGGAGCTCACGGGGGGGGTGTAGGAGCTCAATTGGAGCTCGGTGGGGGAGCGTGGGGGAGCTCACGGGGGGATGGGGGAGCTCGGTGGGGGAGCTCACGGGGGGGAGCTCACGGGGGGGTGGGGGAGCTCACGGGGGTTGGGGAGCTCACGGGGGTAGGCTCACGGGGGGGTGAGGGGGGAATAGGCACATCATTCAGGGGCGGTGTTCAGCGCATCACTGAGGTGTGCGTGTGTCAGTCAGTGTGCGTGTATCAGAGTGTGCGTGCGTGTGTGTGTCAGAGTGTGCGTGCGTGCGTGTGTATGTGTATCAGTCAGTGTGCGTGCGTGTGTATGTGTATCAGTTAGTGTGTGTGTCAGTCAGTGTGTCAGTGTGAGTGTGTGTGTCAGTCAGTGTGTGTGTGTCAGTCAGTGTGTGTGTGTCAGTGTGTGTGTGTCAGTGTGTGTGTCTGTGTGTGTCAGTCAGTGTGTGTGTGTGTGTGTATGTGTGTCAGTCAGTGTGTATGTGTGTGTGTGTGTATGTGAGTCAGTATGTGTGTATGAGTCAGTGTGTATGTGTGTGTGTGTCCCCTGCCCCCCTCTCTCCTGACTTTCCCCAGCACACTTGTCCTCCCCCCAGCACCCTTATCCTTTCCCTGCAGCACACTTTTCCTGCCCCCAGACTCTTTCAGCAGTCCCCCCCCCCCATTCCTACCAGATCGCGGCACAGAGGAGATGGAGGCAGTGTCGGCGGGGGGGAGGGAGGCAGTGTCGGCGGGGGGAGGGAGGCAGTGTCGGCGGGGGGGAGGGAGTCAGTGTCGGCGGGGGGAGAGGGAGAAGCGCGTCATTGTCAGCTGGAGCCGACTCGGAGGCTTCTGATGGTGCTGTGGGGGACGTGGGGGATGCAGCGCACTCATCACCCCCCTCCTCCCCCCCCCGTTACCGGCTAGGAGCAGTTCTATGCCTCGGCCGGGGCATGCACCGGGAGGAGAGGCCGCAGGAGATCAGGGCCTGCATAGGGCCCCGGGGAGCAGTGTGGGCTCCAGTGTCCCTGTGAGGAGAGTCATGGCGTCTTGAGCATCGCCATGACTACCGGGCATGCGCAGCAGATCAATGGGCGGGGAACGGCAGCAGTTAGAAGTGGCTGTATCTCCTCGGGCTGCGGTCCAGCACCGGGTCCCTTAGGAGTGGTGGCGGCAATTACATTTTAAGGGGGAGCGGCGCCGGCGGCTAGCGCCGCCATCGCCGCCGCATGTCAGCGGGTGGGGGGAGCGGCGCTTGTTAGGAGCTGCGGCGGCGAGTAAATGTTGAGCGGGTGGGAGAGTGTAAGCGGCCGTGTGGGGGGGAACAAAGACGGTTAGGAGCTGAAACGAAATGGTTAGGAGCGGCGCCGGCGGCGATGTGATTTGCTAGAACACAGCCCGGCCTCAACTGCCAGCACTGTGATGTCAGCACTTTGACGTCACATCCGTTTCATTTTCTATCCCCACAATCCATTTTTGTCTCATCACGAATGAGGTGCCACTAAAGAAGTTTCACTTCAAAAACATTCTGAAAAAACACTTATTTAACACATATCCATAACAAGATGAAAGGAGTAAAACTCAAGCACGTTTCACTTCTTCCTCTGTGCTTGGTCAAAGAGGCATCATCAAACTGCTATAAAATCTTCATCGGATTCTGTTTCTCTGCAATGATTTTCTGAGAGAGGCATTCTCTGACTTCAAAGGTCCAAAAATGAAGAAAACTATTTTTTAACAATAGAGAAGATTAAACAAATGTATCCAAATTTCTTTGTTTTAAAATTATTTGCTGTTGAACAAATGAGTTAAAGTCACTGGAGGGAATAGAAATCTGTTGCCCAGAGACAGAAAGCACAGAAGACAGCCCTTGAACAATAGCAGTATATTTGATGATAGGCTATTTCAACCTTTTGCTCATCACCAGCTGAAGCATGGGCTATTTATAGTCTTAGATTTCACCAACCTGGCACTTTTTGACACCCATTGTATCTTTCCTGTATACACTCTTTGTGTGTATAATACACGCATTATTTTGCTATGGCAAAAGATACTGCAATCCCAATAACCCCAACTATCCTCAATGACAGAGCATGGGGTGTGACACTTCTGCAGCTTAATGCTTCAATTCTTTCCTCACAAATAAAAATCTGTCACTTTGGAATAAGCATATGTTTGCATTTTAATGTCCATGTGCAAATAAAATATGCACATTTTGCACTTACTGTAGCTTTAAGTATATGGAGAAGTGAATAAATCCATTCCATTATAGAAAAAAATGTTGTTCTGAGCATCAATATATCCTGTCAGACAGACAATAACTCACGACTTATCAAAAGGGACATACTGTGTCTATCATTCTTGAAATTCATCAAATCACATTCAAAGAAGATTGTACAGTAATTAGTAGATAGGTTGTCGACTATGTTCAAAAGAAATGCCCTTTTCTACAAATTTGGCTGACACAACTGATCTGTATTTAAGTTCTATTTAAAAAATTGCTTGAAATGACAAGCCCTTAAACTGTCGGAAACATGTTTGAGACACCTTGTAACTTACATGAAATGCTTCATTTAAACTGAATTCTTGGTGCATTCAAATAACTACAGTACAAACTGGTTTTGTCTTTTTATTATTTATATTTTTCAGTTTTTGTGGTTAGACCATTTACAAATGTATCCAAAAACTGGGAATCTAATGAAATTATTATTTCCATGTATATTAATTAAGAAAAAAATGTTTTAGGAAGGAGGAAAGCTAAAGAGATGGTTAAATATAAAGTATGCCTTCTATAGTAAAGAACTTGGTCTGGCACATCTCTGATTTCGGCTGAACCACACAATATCTGCGTGAATGGAACAATAGGATTTTGTAGAAGAGGGATGACCAACTCCAGTCCTCAAGGGCAGGGCCGGTGTAACCATTAGGCAAACTAGGCGACTGCCTAGGGCGGTAGAATGTGGAGGGCGGTAGCCATCTAGTTGAGCTAATGCAGTATTCTAACAGGCAGGGGATTCGCTATGCAGGGAGAAAGCTGAGCACTTTCCTCCATCCTGATTGGCTGAATTACCCAGCAGTAGCCAGGAGGAGCTCTCAGGAGCTTGGGGGCGATGCCAAGAAAAAGGAAGCAGGGGAGATGTGAGACTGTGTGTGTGTGTTTCTCTCTCGTTGTGTCTGTGGGTTCTGTAGGTGCCCTGTGTGTTTCTGTTCTGCTGTGTGTCAGATGGGGGGAGAGAGAGAAAGTGTCAGTGGTGGGAGAGAGAGAGTGTCAGTGGAGGAGGGGAGAGAGAGTGTCTGATAGAGAGGGAGGAGTGTGTATGAATGTTAGAAAAAAATCTATTGGGTGAAAGATTAGAAATTTTCAGTTATAAAAAAAAATATGGGGAGGAGGGGGACGCAGGGTAATTTCCACTTGAGTGCATCAAACCTTCCTCTTTGTAGCATTTTGTAGGTTTTGAACATCGATCTTACCCTTTTATTCTGATGTACTATTCTCTATAAAATCATCTATAACCTCAATAGTCATTGGGGTCCATTCATTAATCTGTAATAGAGCCGATCGAGGCACTATTGCACGGAAATGCCCATTGAATTTATTGTGAGTTTCCATGCAAGAGTTCCCCGATCGGCACTATCGCAGTTTAATGAATAACCCCTATTGAGTTACCACTGTACAGTATTTGCACATATTAGTATATATGTTAAAATATCAATAGAAAACCTTGTTCTTTCCACCTGTAATTGTATCTTTCGAGATTTCTTTAGCAGCACCAATAACCAGCTTTTGAGGAATCAATCCGGTTCATTATACAGGTACATCATCATCTTCTTGCTACCCAGCCTGTTTTTCTATATTTTGGTGCCCTTACTACCCTTCCCTTTTGTCTTTTCTTATAACAATGGTTATTTATTTTTCTTATGTCTTTTATTGCTTTTTATCTTCCTGTATTTTATATTACACTTCTTGCCTGTAATTGTTTTTTTCTTAGTTTCGTTGACATATTTCATTTTCCCTGTTTTCGCCACTTTTTTCTTTCTCTTTCTTTCTCTCTCCTATCCCCAAGCTAACAAGTTGCAACAGCAGTCCAGAGTGGCAACAATGTGTCAGCTAACAATTGAAGGTGATGATCACAGATTAGAGAACATCAGGTAAAGCTGCTGTAAATAATAGTTAAATTAGGGATAAAGGTAATTTGTGTACTCTTTTACCTTGCCTGTAATAATAGCTTTTTCAATTATTAAATACTATGTTATTAAAGTCGATATATATCTTTAAAAATCTTGTCTAAAACCATTATTTGAGTTTAGTGACTATCAGCTGGAGAAGAATAAAAGAGATAACAGCACCCAATTTGCCCTTTATTTTACCTTGCATTTACTGTAGCCCATTAGACATGGCATAATTCTTTATCCCCTAAAGAATCCCCTTAGAATCCCCTTAGAATCCCCTTAATCCCCTAGGATTATTCGGGTAGGAGAGGTACTGAACCTCCAAGGCAAATATAGTACACAATACCTGAATAAAGTGGGCAGTAGAGATGGGCTAATCCGCCCAAATCCGTTTCCTGGATTTTCTCGCATTTCCCCCCAAAAATCCGTTTCGCGGTGTAACATTCGCAAATGGATTTGGTCGGTTTTAATCCGCGCGGATTCATCAAAATCCGCCTTGGGATACAGTCCGTTGATGGATTTGTAGAATCCAATCTACGGATTCAGCATCTCATAGGCGGATTCTTAAAAATCCGCCAATGGATTGTGAAACGGAGTGTATTGGTAATAATAATAAAAAAATCCGCAAAACGTGAATCGCCCATTTTAAGATTGATCCGCTGAAATCTGCGTACCATAGGAACCGGCCGATCCACTGCGGATCCACATTCAACCCCAGAAATCTGCCCATCTCTCCTGGGCAGTGTCCAATTTCTCTGTTTTGTAACTGTCTGTGTTTCCCACTACAACGGAACACATTCATCATTGTGTCCGAAAACCTACTCTTCCCCTGAAATAAGATATATGTACTGTACAGTATGTATGTATACCTTTATTTGTATAGCGCCATCTATGTACATAACGCTTTATAGCAGTAATATATGTGACAAAACATTTTGGGACATAATGGGTATAAACGCTTCAGACATAAAAGTAAACATTGGGAAAAGGAGTCCCTGCCCCGAGGAGCTTACACTCTAAGATGACAACAAATGATTCAATATCCTGACTATATTTTATACATGACTCATTCTGCCCCTTTTACTACCTGCTGTGAAGACTCTGACCCTATTTAATCTATGACTTCCTTCCATATTTAGAATATCATTGCATTCATCCCATGCACCTTTAAATATCTTTACTATATTAACAATACAAGGAGCTTTCAAACTAATCATCCCAAGGGCTGTACAAATGGCAGGGGGTAATCTCTTAAGGTTGGAGGAAAAGAGATTTCACCAGCAACAAAGGAAAGGGTTTTTTACAGTAAAAGTAGTTAAAATGTGGAATTCATCACCCATGGAGACTGTGATGGCAGATACAATAGAAATCTTTTAATAAAAAGTTTGGACATCTTTTTAGAAAGGAACGGTATACAGGGATATACCAATTAAACATGGAAAGGTTGTTGATCTAGGGAGAAATCTGATTGCCATTATTGGAGTCAGGAAGGAAACATCTCTCAACTTACCCTATACGTTTCACACGTATAGTGCTTTATCATCCCCAGCGTAGGGTCATTTGAGAGACATTTTTGTTCCTGACACTTTGATCTCAGTGGAGGACTGTAACGCTGCCTGTCTCTAGACAAGATGCAGACCCGCAGGGCTAAGATACGATATCAAATTACCGACCTGAACCGTGAGTCCTGAATTAAGTACTGCGTAGTGGGGGTCACAGGCTGGGAGCAATGCTGGATGCAAACAAACGGGAATACTAAAGTCTAACAGAGACCATGCTCTGGTAAATTCATGAAGGAAGCTCTGCCTTTTATAGGCGGGATGCAGTAACCAATATGGCCAATGTTGTCTCGGTGTGGACCTCATAAGGACAACTTGCTTTGGTTTTCGGTATTAGAGCAGTCCTCACCGCTTCTCTGTTTGTGGAAGACGCATCTGCGCAGTGAATGTTTCCATCTGTCACGACTCTCGGTAGATCATGCTGTGTCTACAGTCTGTTTTTATAAATTGTGAGTTTTGATATTTACATTTTTATTGCCTATAAAACCTTAGAAACTTACCTCAGTGCGGTCGGTTCCAGTCGGAGATTGGGGTGCTGGTGGGGGAATCTGTTCCTGCTCTCCTCTTCATTCCCTCTGTGTCAAGACGGGCTGCAAGAGGTTCTCCCTATCTGCTAAAAAAGGTCACCTTTGAGGTTTTTTTGCGCAGTGGACTTTATCTTCTCTTATGTTCCAGATGTATTCCTTAGTGTCCATACAGTATAATAGCCAAATTCTAGTTTTGTGCCTTGATACATAGCCCCGATGATGCTTTCTCATAACATAGCCATCCATGTTTTACAACTATACAAAAGTACAGTAGTGCATTTTTGTACTGGAGCTAAAGATAAACTTCAGGCATAGAACTATTGTTAAGGTATTATGGGGAAATTGACTAAGCTCCGATAAGGGGAATTCAAGCCAATAGCAGTTAACACTAGATCACACTCTGATATTCCAGCCAATGATGTGCATATTTATTTGTAGTCTGGTAAAATCTGACAAAATGTATTAATTCTATGTTTAAGCCAGAGGATTTTCTTTCAATTAAGTGAACATTTTTATGCCATTATGGTCAACAATCCACTCATGCGGTTTTTAAAATCTGAAATATTTTCTCTCTTATGTGCATGCACACACACCACACACACTCTCTCGCTCACACACACACACACACACACACACACACACACACACACACACACACACACACACACACACACACACACACACACACACACACACACACACACACACACACACACACACACACCTCACACACACCTCATACACACCTCACACACACCTCACACACAACACACACTCGCTCTCTCTCTCTCTCACACACACAGACACACTCTCACACACAGACCCACACACTCTCTCACACACACACAGACCCACACACTCTCTCACACAAACAGACACACACTTTCTCACACAAATATTCTCTCACACAGGATATACACACTTTCTTATGCAGACACTCTAATTCTTTCTCTCTCACACACAGGTAAGAGAGAGAGAGTGGAAAGAGAGAGGCAGGGGGAGACAGGGGGAAGAGAGAGGGAGGGGAAAGAGAGAGCAGGAAGAGAGAGGGAGTGGAAGAGAAGGGTCGAGAAATGGGGAAGAGAGAGAAAGGGGGATAGAGAGAGAGGAAGGAGAGAGAGTGGGAAGAGAGAGAGAGGGGAGAGACATGGTGGAAGAGAGATGGGAATTGGGGGAGGAGAGAAAGGGATAGAGAGAGCAGGAAAGCAAGGGGTGGGAGATAGTGAGGGTGGAGAGAGTGGGGGTAGAGAGAGAGGGTGGGATAGAAAGGGGAGGAGAGAGGGGGAGAGATGGGGCAAGAGAGAAGGGATGGGTAGAAAGAATGGGGAGAGAGAAAAGGGGGGAGAGAGCATGGGGAGGGAAAGAGAGTGAAGGGGGAAGTAGAGAGAGGGAGAAATAGAGAGAGAGAGAGGGGGAGGAGAGAGAGGGTAGAGAGTATGAAGGGGAGAGAGAAGGTAGAGTATGGAGAGGGGAAAGAGTGGTAGGGGGTCAGAGAGATGGAGAGAAAGAGAGATGAGAGGAGTCAACTGCCTACCTGCTGGCCTGGAGTATTGAGGGTACCTATTAGAGGCCTGTAGAGGGGGCTTGCAGAGCTGCCTGCTGGAGTGTCCTCACAGAGGTGCCTATCAGGGGAGCTTCCCTTCCACTAGCCCACAGCATGCTGCCTTAGACAAGCACCTCCAAAGATAACCTCCAGATGGCTCCCTCTGCAAGGTTTGCAGGCAGAGACCTGGGCCCCTTTAATCACCGGGCCCAGAAAAGGAGTCCTGGCTGCCCCCCCCCCCTGTCAGGGGCCCTGCATACACACACTCCTCCCTGCAGTTTTCATTGAGAGCAGGGGCAGGCAGAGTATAGGTGGGCTCTGACTAGCTCCATCCCCAGCTCTCGCGCAGCCTCTGCCTCCTGTACTCCGATGAGGGGTGTACCGCTGCCGGTTCCAGCACCAGATCAGGCTTTGATGTTGCTGGGGAGCGCAGTGGTGATTTACAGGTCAGCCATCACTGCACATACAGTTGCACAGAGGCCAGGGAGGGAAATTTAGGCATTTCCATCTCTGATGTACAGTACACACAAATAATTAAATCTTAAACAGAATGCTCAGCTTTAAATCATTAAGTTAACAAATAAAAAAAAATCAATCAGCCCAGACCAAGAGTAAATTGACTTTTTACACTGAAATACTATTTATGGTAATTGTGACAGGGTGAAGTCAACCCCTATCAGTTATGCCTGGGAAACATATGTCTGAGTGCTTCATCCAACACTCATAAGGGTTAACTCAGGTGGAAGCTAGCTAATCAGGATGTAAGCTGACACCTGAGAGCCAGCAAGGTAGATAAGGATCTTGTTACCAGCAGTAGCTGGCTGTCTGAGATGAGAGCACATGGATAGATGTGCTGCTAGCCAGAAGGATACAGCACACTACTTACTGCAGCCAAAGTAAGATTTCTTTCATTTGTTTGCATGACTGCTTAAAAAGACTCTTACGGTTTGGGTATGGTTTAGCCAGCCAGCCTGCTAGCTAGGACTGCTGTGTTAGTCAGTTTTCTCCCAACGTGGAGCAGGATTTATTTGCTTAAAGGGACAGTGTACCCGCATGTTATGTTGCTGTGGAGAAATAAAGCCACTGAACGTTTTCATTTATCCTGAAACTACACGTGTGGACTGTTCCCTGACCTCGGCTACAGGCCGTCCTGCCACAGTAATATTACAAATTCAATTATTTAAACCAATTTTCAGCGAATTTCCAAATTATATTTATGTCCAAATTCCAGTGTAATCAGTCACTTTGTAACCATATTGCATAATGTTTAAGGTTGCATGACCACTAGAGATAAGATTAAATAAGGGTAAAGAACCCACATGTACAAAACCGCACATTATTTAGAAAAGATTGTTTTAAACAAAAAACAATTAAAAAGTACAGTAACTACTCATTCATGATGTCACAGTACCAGCTGAAAAACTTAGCAGAACATCACTGTCCTAACTACTACTCCAAGAAAGATATGTTTTATGGTGTTGAATTATATTTTACTCAATTACTGTTTTTATCTGTAAACTAAAACAATTTGGCAACTGATGTACTGTACAGGAGAAGACAAATGGGATGCGCTCCAAATTACAATGTGAAGTGTTAGAAAGGGATTGAAACTGTATAAAGCACTTGAAACAAAGTGAATTAAAAGTGTCAACAAAACCACGTGATTCAAGGAACTTCACTTATAATTGAGAGAGTTGCTGCTGATCAAGTACTGTAGATGGCTCAAACATCAGAAACTAGGAAATGGGGGAAAAAAAGAGCGAAGCGCAAACTCTCATGGTGCAGTATAGAAAATAATGTAGGGGTTCAAAAGGAGGGAATGTATCCACGTACAGCCTATATATTCAATGTAGACAATTTGGTATAATAACCATCAGGGATCTCCAATTTAGCCGGACCCTCGCATGGGGGTCTCTAAGAATGACATCAATGTAGTAAAATGACACATTTTTCAGATATTACAACATTTCTCAGCATTTATTATTACATCTGGGCAATGTTTCAGTAAAATAATCTGAGTACCATCCATTAGTAGTATCTTAGTACTGTAATTGAATGAACTGTTGCTCGTTTACAAGCAGGAAGCTGCATAGTATGTCACTTTAACTGAGGGTTCCCCCAGAGCTAACTTGTGGTCCCCTGACACACACAAAAAAAAACTATAAATAAAGCCAAAGTGTCAACTACTGATGAATAATGTCAGTGGCTTTCTACTGGCTGCCGGACTGAGACTGATTCTTGCAACTATTTTCTCTCCACAAGACAAAAGTTCTCAGGAACTGGAGGAACCTTGAAGGCCAGGAGATGAGCCCAGGTAATACAAAAAAATAATGTGCAAAGAAAAAAATTAGCATGGATTAAGAAGCTTGGTCAGCATTTTGTATTCCCTATTTTAATATTGTCAACACCACATATGTCAAAACATCTCCAGATTCTCCAGAACCATTTGTGTTGTGTGAACTCTGTACTCATACTGTTTTTTATGTTTTGAACTATGGTCAGCAAAGGTGACTCACTGTGAGTGCTCATATGCATGTCATTATCCAGAATCCCAGACCTTGAGTGGAAGCATTGTATGGTAAGAGATAATGGGGAAAGGCAGGGTTGCAGACGTGTCTGAGATGTGAATGTGCTCCCAAATGGTATTTTTAGTTGCTGAACTATTGTCAGACTTTTCATTGCATTTGGAGAATTGGTTGCATATAGTAGTAGTTTCATATAGCAGTAGTTGCACATAGCAGTATTTGCATATAGCAGTAGGAAATGTCAATTTCGGCATCTCTTGTCATTTTCTCTAAATATTAGTTACTAGCTGAGAGACCCGGCGTTGCCCGTGAGTTAAATTTCCCGCTAGGAGGAGGGGGAGGTGCAGGATGGGGAGGGGGGACAGCGGACGGGAGGGTGGGGGGAGAGCGGACGGGAGGGTGGGGGGAGAGCGGACGGGAGGGTGGGGGGAGAGCGGACGGGAGGGTGGGGGGAGAGCGGATGGGAGGGTGGGGGGAGAGCGGACGGGAGGGGGGGAGAGCGGACGGGAGGGGGGGGAGAGCGGACAGGAGGGGGGGGGACAGTGGACAGGAGGGGGGGGACAGTGGACAGAGGGGGGACAGTGGACAGGAGGGGGGGGTTAGTGGACAGGGGGGGGCAGTGGACAGGAGGGGGGCAGTGGACAGAGGGGGGGACAGTGGACAGAGGGGGGGACAGTGGACAGGAGGGGGGGGTTAGTGGACAGGGGGGGGCAGTGGACAGGAGGGGGGCAGTGGACAGAGGGGGGGACAGTGGACAGAGGGGGGGACAGTGGACAGGAGGGGGGGTTAGTGGACAGGGGGGGGCAGTGGACAGGAGGGGGGCAGTGGACAGAGGGGGGGACAGTGGACAGAGGGGGGGGACAGTGGACAGAGGGGGGGGGACAGTGGACAGGAGGGGGGGTTAGTGGACAGGGGGGTGGCAGTGGACAGGAGGGGGGCAGTGGACAGGAGGGGGGGGCAGTGGACAGAGGGGGGGACAGTGGACATAGGGGGGGGACAGTGGACAGAGGGGGGGGACAGTGGACAGGAGGGGGGTGAGTTGCTTAAAATTTCCGGGTCTCTCCTCTCCACTCCCCCTGTATGTTTCTCCGCTCCCCACTCTCTCTCTGCTCCTGCCCCCCCCATGTGACACACACACACAGTGTCCCACACACAGTGACACACACACACAGTGACACACACACAGTGACACACACACAGTGACACACACATAATGACACACACACACAGTGTCCCACACACAGTGACACACACACACAGTGTCCCACACACAGTGACACACACACAGTGACACACACATAATGACACACACACACACAGTGTCACACACAGTGTCACACACACACACACAGTGACACACACACACACACACACACACACACACACACACAGTGAGACACACACACAGTGACACACACACAGTGTCACACACACACAGTGACACACACACACACACACACAGTGAGACACATACACAGTGACACACACACACAGTGACACACACACACAGTGACACACACACACATGTCACCTCTCCTTCAGGGCGCCGCCATCTTAGTTAGTCCGCGAGGGAGGAAGGGGGTCCTTCCGGGTGCCGCCATCTTAGGTGGCCGCGTGTCCCCCCGCCGGGGAGGGAGGTGAGTGGAGCGGGAGGGAGTTGAGCGGGAGGGAGGTGAGTGGAGCGGGAGGGAGGGGAGCGGGAGGGAGTGGAGCGGGAGGGAGTGGAGCGGGAGGGAGTGGAGCGGTCTTAGTTAGTCCGCGAGGGAGGAAGGGGGTCCTTCCGGGCGCCGCCATCTTAGGTGGCCGCGTGTCCCCCCGCCAGGGAGGGAGGTGAGTGGAGTGGGAGGGAGTGGAGCGGGAGGGAGGTGAGTGGCGGGAGGGAGTGGAGCGGGAGGGAGTGGAGCGGGAGGGAGTGGAGCGGGAGGGAGGGGAGGTGAGTGGAGCAGGAGGTGAGTGGAGTGGGAGGGAGTGGAGCAGGAGGGAGGTGAGTGGAGCAGGAGAGAGGCGAGTGGAGCAGGAGGGAGGTGAGTGGAGCGGGAGGGAGGTAAGTGGAGCTCCGGGGAGGGAGGTGAGTGGAGCTCCAGGGAGGGAGGTGAGTGTGATGAGGGGGAGAGAGGACAGAGAGAGTGTATGTGTGGCCGAGGGGGAAGAGAGAGAGAGAGAGAGAGGTGTGTATGTGTGTGTGTGTGTCCTTGTCCTCCTTTGGCCCGTCACTCCGCCTCAGGCCAATGAGAGGTGTGCGGGGGCGGGCGGACCAAGGGACCAATGAGATTTCCCCTAGGGACACAGGCCATGCAGACAGGCATACAGTGCTTTCACTAATATAGTATATAAGATGGGGTGTTATAAAACTATTTTACTAAAATACATGTATTAAATGTAAAAAATATTTATACAATTTTTCTGTCTGCAGCACATGTTGCAGAGGTTGTTATCACAGATACTCACCAATAATACATATCATTCCCCCAATTGTAATAGCCACTAAGTAGGGTGAACCTTGTCTACAATAGTATGTGATATAATTCCTTATACTGTGTAAGTATTACTACTCAATAATAAGCAAATGACGATGTCATCATAGAGTTATTGCAAGTTACATTTATTAGAGCTACGGAGGATCCTATCACACCTTTAACCCTTCATTTTTTAAATAAAAAGGTCATTAACCTATCTTGTGTCTATTTTGTATTTTTAATTATTGCCATTTATTTTATATAGTATTTTATATAACACTCAATAACAACAGTGAGAACAGAGACTTGCAAAAGCACGAAAAGAGCTTCTTTTAAATAGCACTCGAATGAAGTGATGAATTGTTTGCGTAATTAAAACGTAATTTTTAATAAAATTCCCTTATTAGGAAAAAATAGACAAGCAGCGACATTTAGACAACACACAAATTAAATTAAAATAAGAGGATCATGTCGCTCACTGTTGGGAAGAATGGATTATTTCCACTATTCCAAACCCTCTGTACAAATAGAGTGTAATTGGTGGGTGTGGATAGATTCATCTGGGATAATCCCAGATAGCGCAGATCAATGTGACATGTAGGATAAAGTTGAGTTACCTAGAGGTCAAACCCTTCACATTTTTGGAAGGAATATTGGTGGCTCATGGTATCCGTTTATTTTCTCCAAGAATATGGAAAACAAACAGGACAGTTTTTAGCAATTTCATTTGATGATTTGAATAATCAAGACCACAAGAACGGTTTCGTCAGGAATAACCCTGACATCATTTCCTAAATCTCCCTCCCACACAGTTCCTTTTCGGTTCACTGGGTGTGTTGCTATTTCTGTATGCTCTGGGTTTTCCTCTGTCGATCTCCTCTTCGGTGCTCCTGCCTTCTGTCTCTGCATGCCTTATAGTTTCCTGTTTCCTGCTCTTCTTTGCCTTTGCTTTGTGATACTGAGTCCTGCTTCTGACCTGACCCGTTCCATGTTTAGTCCTGATTTCATATTAAAGGCCCTTGCCTATTTACTGGCTTGTCCCTGTCAGTTTCTTGCTTGCAAGTCCCAGTCCTGTTCCCTAGTCCCAGTCCTATTCCCTAGTCCCAGTCCTGTTCCCTAGTCCCAGTCCTGATCCTGAGTCCCAAACCTGACCCTGAGTCCCAGTCCTAATCCTAAATCCCAGTCCTGTTCCTGAGTTCCAGTCCTGTTCCTGTGTCCTTTGCCTGTGACCCCAACCATGCTATCTGCTGCCTGCTTCCAACTGCTGCCGGTGACCCTGACAACGTCGCCTGCCTGTGACCCCAACCACGCCGCCTGCCGCCTGCCGCCTGCCTCCAATCTCATTTGACCATGACATGCTATCTGCCATCTGCCTGTGACTCTGACGAGTCTTGCCTGGTCCCACTGTTCTGGCCACCAAGGTCCTACCTGCTCCTGTAGTCTCCCTCGTGACAGAAAGTAAAAGCCACTTCTGGACCTTATCCATCCCCTGCCTGCTTCAGCATACCCCTTCCGCTGGCGTTGGGGGAAGATAAAAACTTTTGTTGGTGTTTTGAAGACCAATTTGGGATCCTTAAAAAAAAGTCTTTTTGTTGAAAGTGTTCTGTAGAATTATTGTGCACTTTGTCCCTGAGAAGAGTTCTCTTTTTCTTTTTTTGGGGGAATTCCAGTTGAAGAGGCTTTTTCAGCTTCCGAAAGAAAACTCTCCACTGTACCCCATGTAAGATTGGGAAGGCGTATTGCGTCCAAAACTTTTCTGCTAAGGCTGAAACTGTTTCTGCAGAGACCAGTGCACTTTTCTTTGAGTTTTTTGCAGTGCCTGGTTTAACCCCTGCTGATCCCCACATTCCCTTTTCCAAACCTCAGCTTGTATTTCCCTGCAGTAGCTGGTGTCACCACTTCAGACTCAGACTTTCATTTCAAAGACAAGGCTTGTCTCTCTCTGCATTACCTGATTGGGCCACTGGAGACTTGTGTTACCTTGATTTCTTTGCTTGGGTGTACCACTGCTGTTTTTACTGGTTCCCATTTCAAAAACAAGAGTACTCCCATTGTTTTATTGTTGTATGCCACGATCTCTCTGCAACCTGTGATCTTTTTAAGCCTGATTCTAAAGTTTCAGATGTAACAGCAAGTTCCTTTGTCTATGGTTCCCCCTGCAATTTATATTTCTTTGACTGATTTTAGGTCTCAAATCTAAAAGTCAGCTCTCCTATCTTTTGTCGCCCTGTTTATGCCTGGTATTTCTGTTGTTTATTCCAATGCTTTTGCCTTAAAGACACTTTTCCTCTTTACTGGTTTTCTTGGGGAGTTTGGTTTCTCTACGTCTGATTCTATGGCTTCCACTTTGAAAGCAGTCTTGAGCAGTGAATGTGAACACATACCATTGATTCTTCAGAGCTTCTCAAGGCAAAGAAAAAGAAGAAAGGAGGTTCTCCGGTTACAGTGGAAGTTGCAGAAGGATGACCTTTCAACACTAACACTAGGAAAGCCTGCATTAGAAGGGAACAGAGATATGCAGTAGCCTAAGGCAACTAGCAGAATCATCCCAGGAGTAGTGGCACAGAAAAAGGTGAAAATAAAGAGGAAGCCTTGAACCAAGATAAAGATGCCTTAACTCAGGCACTTCAAGTCACAGGGGATGAGATTGATTGCCTCTATGGACGACTAAATAAAGAGCAAGAAGCCGAGGCTGCACTACAAAAGTGTCTGTCCACAGCAATTGATAAATGCGTATTACAGGAGAGAGAAACGCATCAGTTGGAGAATGACTTAGTGATCATGTCAAGTAAGCTAGAGAAGGCATACCCTGATGCTACCCATGCCCAGAGCTTCGCTGATGAAGTTGACGCAGCACTGGAAATGTCTTTGAAGGAAGGTCACAGGCTTAATACAGAGCTTGAAGCCTCTCAGTAGGAGATTTGCCACTTCAAAACAGAGATACGTTCTGTGCGAAAGACAGTCGAAGGGTTTAATAGTGGTTTTGAAACTGTAAACCAAGAGTTGAATAACCTCTCTGTCCAAGGCAGGGAAGGACATAAGAGACTCCATGAATTTGAAGAGAAGAAGAGACTATTGGTAGAAGAAAAGTAAGGATGCAATTGGCACTGGAAGAAGCAGAGGGCGCATTGGAAAAGGAAAGAGTCAACTCCCTACAGTATGTTTCTATTTAGAACATTCTAAAATCAGAGCAGACTCTGAAAGAAAGAATAGAAGCATCCTAACAATTCAGAGATACTACAGAACCCTTATCCAAGGTAGGCTGGAGAGACAGAATTATCTGCGCAAACGCTCCACAGCTGTCATCATACAGGCCGCCTATAAAGGGATGAAAATTTGTCTGCTTTGTCGCCGGACTAAAGCAGCCTGCATTCTTCAGTCAATTTTGAGAATGCAACGACAAAGGAGGAAATATGAATATCTTAAACAATTTGTAATTGTACTGCAATCAAATGTTAGAAGGGTTCAGCAAAAAAGATGCTACAGGAAAATAAAGAAAGCTGCTTGTGTGATTCAGTCCAGATACAGATCCTGCGTCCTAACCAAGCAAGCTGTGACCGTAGCATTCGCTATGCTGTCTCAGTGCTACAGTCTGCTTTCCACATGATGCTGGAAAGAAGAAGCAGATTACGATAAAGAAGTGCAATTCTGATCCAGTCTTTCTACTGTGCAATGTGGTCTGAACCAGATTCCTTGTTAGGAAATCCGCCACCATCAAAATTCCGTCTGTGACTAGAATGAAACCGAGATATAGCCGCTATCGCACAATGAAAAAGGCATCTCTGATTATTAAGTGGTGTTTCTGTATGAATACATTACTGTATCGAGAAAGAAAGATGTCACAAGATTCAGTCGGAGCTGGTGAAAACTCTGCTAAGGGTGAGGTGTGGGAGATCTTTAATGCTGAGCCAGACACAGATGGTCACTCCAGCAACAAAGAAGAGATAGCAGCATGATGCCTAGGACAATTCGATGTCAAACCAGTGGAAGATGCTTTTCAGCGAGAAGTCTTCTGCGGGGTTAAGGACAATATTTGCCCCACTGACTCATGTTATGTACCTGGAGGGTTGTCTGATTTCCTGGCAACACCCGATGTACCGTTGCTGATGCCTACAATCCTGTGAGGAGGATAAATGCACCTCTCTTGGATTTCCCATCAGCCCCTGACGTACACATTGAGTCGGGCTTCCATCAAGGTCTCCCTGAAGAACCTGGAGGGTTGTCCAGAGGATCTCCCTGGATAAGGGGGAGAAATGTCAGGAATAACCCTGACATAGTTTTCTAAATCTCCCTCTCTCACAGTTCCTTTGTCTTTCCTCCAGGTGTGCTGCTGTTTCTGTCTTCTCTGAGTTTTCCTCTGTCAGTCTCCTCTGAGGTGTTCCTGTCTTCTGTCTCTGCCTGCCTTATAGTTTCCTGTTTCCTGCTCCTCTTTGCATTTGCTTTGTGATCCTGACTTCTGCTTCTGATCTGACCTGTTCCATGTTTAGTACTGATTTCATATTTAAGGCCATTGCCTATATACTGGCTTGTCCCTGTCTGTTTCCTGCATGCGAGTCCCAGTCCTGTTCCCGAGTTCAAGTTATGTTCCTGTGTCCTCTGCCTGACCCTGATACTGTTATCTACTGCCTGCCTCGACCTCTGCCTGTAACCCTGACCATGCCACCTGCCTCCGACCTGCCTGTGACCCCGACCTTCTATTGCAGCGAGCCACCCCTAAGGTCTCCCCTGCTGCTCTTCTCTAGATGGCGATCTTCGGGATCGCTGCGGGTCTCTGGCCTGTCGGGCCTGGCTTAGGCGTTCTTGTTTCAGGAAGCCATCCGCTTCATCCAGGTCCTGGAGTGCAAACTGTTTGCCACCTCTTTCCACCACAAGGCGGAAAGGAATGGCCTGCCGGCATCTCAAGCCCTTTTCTCGTAATAGGGTCGAGATGGGTTTCATTTCCCTATGCTTTAGGATTGTCGATCTAGAGAAGGGGTGTGCCCCCCTTCGCTCAGTGCGGCATCAAATAACGTGCAGGGTCATGTGACGTGACCCGCAGCTTCATTTGACACGGAGTTGCTGTGGAGACGCTTCCAGGCGCCGGCTGAATCAATGTAAGTTGAGGTTCCAGAGGCCTCACGCGATCCCACGGCATTGAATTGTAATGCCTTGAGGAAGAGCACACCTCCCCCCCCCCAATTTGCACACCCCTGATATAGAGAGATCACTAAATATTTGTATATTAGCATTTTCAAAGCTTAGATCTACAGGCCATTAGTATCTTTTCTTTTGTTTTGAAATAGTGTAATCTAATGACCACGTCTCTCTTGGGCCTAGAGAGTGTGTGCTCTTGACTTGAGCTGGGACAAGACTCGTGAAAAGCCTTCTGAGGTAGTTTTGCAATTGGTCCACAACCACTGTCAAAGCTAAGGGATGTTTCATATGCAGAGTTTCTGTCATCTTTCTCTATTTTCTATATCTTCTAGTCCATCTTTTATTATTCTTAGTTCCTCTGACATTTGTTGTATGTCTCCATCTGCGTTGGCCTGTCTTTTGCAAGACTCACCGGCCTTGCGTTCCAGCTCCATGGTGTGTTTGAATTCGCTGCTTTATGGTGATCGGTCTGGATCGAGCTTTTGATGTCCGTAGCTAATTTTTCCAGGTCCTTTCGGGTTATTCTCCTATTCTGTTCCTTCTCCAGGTCTACTTGTGGAGGCCCACCGCAATCTTCCCCATCCGCCACATGCTTGTTGAAATATTTCGTTACCTTATGTGGTAGCTTTTTTGGCTTTATTAGACATCTTTCCTGTTGTCCCTAATGCTTAGTTGCGCTGGTATATTTATTTTGGAGGTTTTAGTCAAATTAGTTCCTCTAATTGTGGCAGGATTCATGGAGCTGCATCAGAACACGTCCATTCTCCTCAGTGCCCGGAACAGCGCCCCCTCAACTTTTTAAAAAAAAAAATGAGAATGATGCTGACAATGAGTTATTCATACTAAAAAAGATGCTGGCAGGATCTGTCTAAATTACAAAAAGACTGTTTCTTTAAAGCTGCTATTTGCATTAAACAGTTAGTGACATGACTTGTAATTACCATCTTTTAGTAAGACTGGAATGGTATAGCCACAAATTGCTTGTAGCCTCTTAACCACCCACCATATGAGATTAGACAGCTAAAACCTGTCCTATTATTTCTCTACTATTTGAGGGAAGACATGTGATATTGGGAGATACCTTTTGGGGACATATGATGAAAAACTGTCCTGTAACTTTAAAAAAATCATTTGAGGACACACTCTTTACGTAGTATAGCTACAAGACATTCTTATGGTCTTGATTATTTAAACCACCAAATGAGATATCTAAAACCTGTCCTGTTTTATCCATACTATGAGAGAAAAAACGGATACTATAAACACCAATATTCCTTCCAAAAATGTGAAGTGTTTGACCTTTAGGTAACTGAACTCTATCATTCAAGTCATATTGATCAGCGAATCAGGGATTATCCCTCCATGAATCTGTCCACACGCACCCACCAATTTCACTCTAATTGTACAGAGGGTTTGTAGTAGTGGAAATAATCCATCCTTCCCAACAGTGAGCGACATGATCCTCTTATTTTAATTTAATTTGCGTGTTGTCTAAACATCGCTGCTTGTCTATTATTTCCTAATAAGGGCATTTTATTAAAAGTTACGTTTAATTTATGCAAACAATTCATCACTTTGATTCAAGTGCTATTTAAAAAGAACGCTTTTCTTGCTTTTGCAAGTGCAGTATCTGTTCTCACTGTCCATTACAGCACCCTATCAGTAATATATGAATATAGCAAGAGCCCCCCCCCCCCCCTCTTTGCCCCCTTTATCCCTGTTTTTAATAATACTCAATAAAGGTTAATTTTTGAGTATACAGTACTCCCATATAGAGCTCTCCTCTTCTGTTGCTTTACATTTATGAGAGCATCAAGTTAATATGGATATAGACTTTCTTTAGAGGAACAATCTTACTGTGTGTGTGTGTGTGTGTGTGTGTGTGTGTGTGTGTGTGTGTGTGTGTGTGTGTGTGTGTGTGTGTGTGTGTGTGTGTGTGTGTGTGTGTGTGTGTGTGTGTGTATGTATATACTAGATGGACTCACTAGTTCATACAAAATTTGAAAGATTTTATAAATACTGATCCAGTGGAACATAACAAAGAACCACTGGAAGCATTGACCAGGTTTTTATTTCACCTAGTTAAATGCTGAAACAAATGATTCAGATTATTTTATACATATCAATAAAACATGTTCAACTCCATTTACAGGAATTGCTGAAACTAATCAGTCAGTATTGTCTTTGAAAATTGTCCTAGTACTGTGGGTGTCTCTTGGTTACAAATTTGGAATTTGTAAAGATTGCTTGATCTCTTCAATAATTCATATTTTAAAGCATTGTTTGGAATACATTTAAGATTCATTAAAATAAAGAATTGCGAGTTATATTCGCTTATGTCATGGGAAGTATAATTAAGGAGACATTTTAACTGTCATCTGTATGGTCAGAAATTGGGACAAATTTCAGGGCTGCTAATTATTAATGAGCATGTCTGTGCAACGCTGAACTATATTTCAAAACATAAACTGCTGCAGAAACGTTATATTATTATACACACCATACATTATTGTGTGTATCCTACCCTTTCATCTTGTATACATAGACAATATCCCCTTCTGAAGTATATAAGTTTAGATATTTAATGACTAACTATGAAAGTACTTCTGCTAGGGTGGTTATGGTTATGGTTAGGGATGGTTATGCTATGAAAGTTATTTATGGCACAGCATTATGCAAACAACAGAACACATGTGGGGCTGGAAGTGATGTTAGTGGGAGAGGAGAGCGGGGTTTATGTATATACTGTGTATATATATATATACAGAGTAATGTATACATGTTACTGATTTCATATGTCCAGCACCCCACCCCAAAAAAAAACCTTAATGTCTGCACTCCTGGCAGAACACAGGAGTTATGAGAACGCAAACACCTCCCTGAAGTTAGGATAATAAACAGATTGCGGTCAAACAGTATTCCAGGGACGAGCCATGCTACAGAGATACAGCCTAAAGCAATTAATCTGTGTGACATAGACCGCATTACAGAAGTGAAGCCAGCCTCGGTCTGGGGCAGAGAAACTCCCCCTGTGAGAAGCGTCTGTCCTGCAGCTCTTTCCTCTCACTGCTAGCGTGGGTTAACTGCAGCACCTTGGAGAGCTCCGATCAACTATGTGACTGTGCACTCTGCGGAGTGCAACACTGCAGCTCTCACCGCAGACTTACTGCCGGTCCAGGTCCAAGTGTTATCTTCACAACACGTACCCAGGACTATGCATTCATGTTATCCCTGTAAGGGGCACACAGCGTCGTTATTATTGCAGCCCTCTCAGCGCTGCGAAGTTAACACCAGTCGTGTCACTTGGGGAGATTGGTTAAGGGGAAATGTGTTGCTATATATCGGATGAGGGATTGGAAAGGTGAGTTCCCTGAGGGCTACTTCCTGGCGCTCAATGCATATGCTTTAAACACAGACTCATTGATTCAGGACTGGAAGAGCCCTCAGACTCAAAAAACAAAACATTATAAGCCCATGGAACAAAAACGCAAAGCTGCTGTGTGTAAAGGATCATATGGGTCCTGGTTTCCCATTGTAATCAGACCACGTTTAGGCAACAAATTAATATATCTGCAGTACAGGCTACAGCAGCTGGTATGATCTGGTGCAGAAGTTGTGTGCACACAGGGACCAGATAAAACAGCTCTAACACTCTATTGAACACGATCCAAAAGTGATTAATACCCAACATCTTTCCTACAGATCTGCTCTAAGTATGATACACCATTAAGCCCCTGATACAGCAGCCTGCTCAATCTAATAAGGGTATTAGTCATGCGGATCTGTACAGCCAGCTCCCATCCCTCCACACACCTAGGAAGTTCCCAGTCTCCCTTATCTGCCCCAATCCCCAGGGTCTCTACAGGGAATCTCTGGCTTTTAAATGACTAGGGATTCTCATTCAGCTGCTCTCCTACCTCGATGTTCTCGGCCTCCGCCATTTTCCTCCTCAGGAGCAGGCAGCGGGAGGAGTGTTTCATTCCCATAAGAGCCTGCGAGTTTTTTTATTATTATTATTATTACTTCCAAAATTGGCAGGAAAAAAAAAATCAATGTATGTTTCTTTTAGGTGGTTTTTTTTTTCTCTCCCTCTCCACAGATCTCCAAACTGCTTCTCTCTCTCTGCTTTCCTGTAAGGTGTTAATCTTACTTCTTTGACTTGAAAGTTTCTCCCTTCTCAGTGTCCACACAGAGGTTTTCGGCCAGCTACCCAAGTCATGTAAAGGTTCCAGGTTTCATGGTCTGGGGTCAGTGGGTCTTTGGTAGTTCTCTTTGGATCATTGTATCCAGTCAGTGCTTGTCAATTGCAGGGTATACTGATCTTACTAGGTATTACTGTATGCAGAGCTGCAAGGGATGAAGTCTTGAGATTGGAACACTCCTCTGATTTCTTCTGGGAAAACTTGGTGTGATACCAAAAAAGGGCTTATTATAACATGCTGTATATTACCTTCATCATCTCTTGTGAGCTCAGTCTGAAGAAAGAAGAGCCAACCCTCTTGCAGAAAGGGTTACTATTTCCAGTGGCTTCCCTGAAGAATGCGATGCCCAGGCGTCCCTGAAGAATGAGATGCCTTGAACTTTTTTTTAAAAATATGCTCTACTTTCTGGTTCCGATCTGAATGAGGCTTTGTCTATGAGAGATTGATTTTTTTTTGGGGGGGGGGGGGGGGGTCAGCCCATTAACTCCTTCAGCTCGCCGTTTCCGTGACTGGAGAAGTCGCGTGGGGCTTTCTCTAGCCCTGTGCTTCTTACTGACTTACTTACTTCCACGTCCAATGGGGAGGATCAGATCCACAAGAGACATTGTACTGAATGCTTCTACCCTGGGCTAATGGGAAAAGCACTATCCACAATATGAATACAAAGCCCTCTGTGCTGCTATTGAGCTGAACTAAATTCACCCCTTTCAGATCCGTTCAAGCTCATTGCATAACCTATTTGTCGTAGATCAACCCTGTGCAAATCAGGATTTTGGGTTTCTAGCATATTTTGATACAATAGCAGATGCTGGTTTATTTAGGTGTGTTATATAGAGAGATTATGATGTTGCATTGCCTATTGCAATCTGATGTAAAATATGTACAGTAATTGATAAAAAGGAGTATTAGCAGAGGGCACTGTATGTAGTTAACAAGTTAAAACATGATATATATATATATATATATATATATATATATATATATATATATTCATAATTATATATATATTCATAAATATATTACAGTTATGTGGACTGCAAACATAGTTTTATTATTTACTATTACTATATACTATTATTGACCATACTATTATATACTATTATTGATTGCAAACATAGTTTTATTTCTTCATTGAAATATTTGGTTTTAGATTTAGAAGGATTTTTAGATGTTTTATTACTGTCTGTACAGTCTTTTTTTTTTTTTTTTTTCATTTGAAGAATGAAAGTACTGGAAATGTGTACCCCTCTGTTCTTAATAGCATAGAAGTATCTGTACAGTACATTCAACAGATACACATTTATACTGAAATCTACACTCATTGTTATTACACAGAAATTGCAGCTAGTTGAAGTGGAACATGTTCTTTAGTGGATGCACATGTGGTAAGGAGAGACAGAGGGAGCATGACATTACAATGCAATAGAAAAGATCAATATAATATTTTTTAAAAAGGAGACTGAAAGAAACAGAAATTATGTTTGCAGACTGTTGTCCTACTCCTTGTGCCTGATCTTTACAACTTGCTTTAATGGAATTTTAAATCCGTCTACTGTATGTTCATTCATATTTTGGAAAATTCTCTTTCAGCTGAAAATATATAGCAGGAAATGTACAGTACACCTTGGTTGTTTGTGACACATATTTAATAGACTAACAACATTTTACATTGACAATCTTTCAGGATTTTACCTCATTTAATCAGGTCAGAGAGATAATGCCTAATGCTTTTATTATAATTTTCTATTTTTAATTATAATTATTATTCATATTATTATTATTAGTTTTTAAACAAAGCATTAGACCAAGGAGGACGTGATTCTACAGTATATATTCTTAAGCGGATTTTTATGGCCAAAAATCACTATTGCAGTTAAGAGGGGTTTTCAGCTCAACAAGACCAGAACAGTCGCTTCAGACTACATAGAATAACCCCCTAACTCTTCATACTCCAAAAACAAACATACATGACATGAAATAATGTAAATCCATTGGATGGACAACCCCAGAGGTAGCCGTTCAGTGACAAACCGACCCTGCACATACTTGAATACCTGTAAGCAAGCCCCAACCCCACTACAAGACACCTTTGATTACAAGGACAGGTATGAGTTGCCCTAAACAGTATGTTTAACCTGAGTACTGCAATACCAAATGTCTGATTAGTATAATAACTGGTAAGCAATTGGCAAGAAAAAGAATTACAGATGTAGCAAGGGTTATTGCTCTCGGTACCACAATCGCTTATGGTACCATGACTGTGCATGGTCATGGCACCAAAAACAGAAAGGATGAACACTGTGGGGTTCCTGCTTCTGAATGGGAGCCCTGTAGCATTAATCTTAAGAGCCATCTGTGTGGAAGCCAAACAGTCTGGAGAAGTTGCGCATAGGGACACGGCACACTCTTCGACGGTACAGAAGCAGTCAGTTTATGTGAGTGTGCCCTGTACAAGAGCAGCTCAGAAGGTACAAAGCAATCTCCATGTCTGTCCAACCCCTTCATGATGTAGATGACTGAATATGGGTATCTATGCATGAGGGGGAACACTATAGAACCATATTCTGTCATCTACATCATCAAGGGGGTTGGGCAGGACATTTAACACTGTTCAACCCCCTTGATGATGTAGATGACTGAAAATGGTCCTATAGTATTCCCCCTCTTTATGTAGATACCCATATTATGTCATCTACATCATCAAGGAGTTGGACAAACATGGAGACTGCTTCTTACCTTCTGAGCTAAGCATTGATCCTCACCATTGTTAATCCTCCTTGGCCGCAATCGCTTCCCCGCAAGCACTGTTCTTGGCTCCGCCGATTTTTGCGTGTTCGTCCGTGGTGTGGAAGACAGTAAATCTTGCTACACCTGTAATGACTGAACCCCTAGGTGGTCTGAACATAAAGGAAAGTACCTATTTGTCATCAAATTCCCTTAAAGATGCATAGCCATCACAATTGTAAATAATTAAAAAAGAACGAAAATCCTTTTTTTCAGCACAACAATAGTCCCCAAAATTGACGGAACCCGAGGCATACATAAAAAGTGAAATTTCTGTACTAAAGACAGCTTCCAAAAAGCCACACATTCCATTAAAAGTCCTTTCAATTTTTTGTTAATAGTAGAAAATTATATGACATAGAAATGCATTTTGTAGCTATGAAGTTTCATCTTGCACAGATTGTATCTACGGTAAGAACCTAGCATGGAAAAATTAAATGGCGCAGTAAAATCTGTAATTAATGGAGAGTCTTTTTCTTTTCCTCAACGTTAATTCAATCAAATCCTTTATTAAAAGAAGTTTGTTCTGAGGCAAGCGGTGCCCCAATTCTGACCTTCCGATGTCTCTTGAGCACAAGGAACCCTAAAACATTGAGAAATATACTTAAAACAAGAAACCATGCCATTACATTTGTGCCCCTTGGTTCCCTAAATAACAAAATAGCCCAACTCCACCAGAGCCACCCATTCCAAAAGTGTAATAAATACTGCAACTCAAAAAAGAAACATGAAATAGAGCAGCGGCACCCGAATAAATGAAATCATGCTGGGTGAAAGTGTAGGGTATGAAATGTCGATTTGATATCTGCTTTTGCAAGGAAAGCCCTGGGACTAGAAATGGGCGAATGTTTTGGGCGGCGGATTTGCATCCATTCGGGATTTTTTTTCATCACTGACAATCCAATCAGTGGATTTCGCAAACCTTTGGATCATTCTAGGAGTATAATCCGTGGATTTTTGCAATCCAATGGAGGAGTAGGATTTTAAAAAAAAATCCTCCAACGGATAGCGTAAGCCACGAATATTACTCTTAAAATACTCCATTGGATTACAAAAATCCATGGATTGTACTTTTAGAATGCTCCAACGGTTTGCAGAATCCACAGATTTGATTGTCAGAATCCATGCGGATTGAATCCAATGGCGGTTTTGGATTAATCCACACGGAACAGATTTTGAATGGAAATTCCGCGGACTGGATTTTGACCTACTTGGGACCACATTTTTTTTAACAAGGGCAATTGCATCATCAAATGATGCCTATGTACTGTAACTCTACTCAACTCTTCTGAAATACTGTATTTCACTGAAAAAACTTTTAGGAACAAAAGATGTTGAATGAGACATTAAGTGTGTGCCTCTTTTTTAGGTACAACCCCCAAAGGGGAAATATGTAGATTATATTCCATGGAGGATGTGGATACAGACTGGCCATGCATCCCAATGCTACATCCTTACAAATCTTATCCCACACCAATTCCTTGTGCTCATTTGCTGATCCTTTAGTACTGAGACCTCTGAGTTTCTGCAAACATTAAGCCTGGTAACCATGTATCACTGAACAGGTAAAAAAATCATGTGGGAAGCAACAGCTATGGCCCTAATGGCACTGGCCATCATTGAATGTCCAACATTTAATTTCTTCAATACCGACTGGCTGTCTGAGGTACAAAGGCCACAAGCATCCACAAATCCACATCTTTGTGATCCCATTGAAGTTGAGGTTGTAAGGATAATTGATGATGAAAAACCATTTCTTGTCCCACTTTGAAGTTCCCTGAGATGATACACAAGCAGGCCATATGGTGTCTAAATATTTAAAGAAAGAAGAACACTTATGGGGCTCCTTCTCACCAATTATGCTTGCCAATATTGCAAATAAAAAAACTAAACCCAAGTTCCACAATTCTTGGCTTCCTGTTTTCTCTGAAACTCTCTCTTTAGAACCAAAACGTAATTTAGACTTAAATTCTTTTGCATCAGGCAAAGTGTCCACACATCCACAAATTCAACCCTCTATTATTTTTTATTTGTTGTCAATGGCAAGCGAACGTGTAAAAGACTTGATAAAAAGACAAAATAATAATTTCAACCTAAAAGTCATCTTAGTCCTGAAATAGGAGTCTGAGAAGCAGATTAAGCATGCAATTGTCAGTTCTAGGGAAAAGCAAAAACTTCCAGCTGCTAGTGCTGCTGCTAAGACATTTAAAAAGGCAGATCCTAATTCTTACCTCGTTAATCAACAGCATTGAAGAATGCTGAAGAATCTCCGGCATTGATAGTACAAGTCTCTGAAGAGCTGTTAAGAGAGGCAGATGAAGAGGGAGAGTCAGAGGGACAAGATGTTGATTAATCTATATCTATTTTTGTGAATGAGGATTTGATGATGATAATGGTGTTGGTGGAGATGTGAGAGACTGTGATTTAGAATTAGAACATGGTGGTGGTAATAATGCTTAAGAAGTCAGTGATAAAACTGTGATCATTGTCAAAGATTGGGAAAATGCATGAAGTAGTACACTTACATATTCAATATTCAAACATAAAAAATATCAACACCATGTGCATTACTTAGACCCTCATCATCAATGCTTGAATGCCTCAGAAATTATCCCCATGTGGTCTGTATCAGATGGAGAGATGATTACATTGTGGTGGAGGTGACCTCAGTAATCATAGATGCCCATCACTATGGGAAAATCTCCATCACTATGCCATGGTTCACAGCAGTGCAGAAGCAGCCCCAGCAAATGCAACTAGTGGTATGGACATGGTGGAGGTGTATATGACAGATACTTCATTCCTGCCTCCTCACTTTAATCCTCTTGAATACTAGTGTGTGGTGGTGTTTGAGTTGTCCTCATTCAAGTGTATTGGCAGAGAGAGTGAAAAGGTGATAATAGCTGCCACTCCACCAGTGCCACCCCATCCAAGTGCCCATGACAGAAATGTTACAACCCACTAGTGGTTACTGGCCGCAGTCCATACCACCACCACTTCAATCATGTAAATATATTTTTTCACCGCTATTTTGTGGGACCAAACCAGCCAGCATACAAACAGCTTTGCCAACTACAAAACTAGCATCTATGGTGGTACAGTGCTTGGCTTGTTGAATCTATGTATGTCGTAAGTTACTGTTGCGTCTGTATTGCAAGGCTGGTAGGGAGGATCCAAGGACAAACTTTGTTCACCTGTGAAACACTCAAACATGTGAAAAACTATTTTTGTGTGTGACTGACCACTGCTACAGCTGCCTCCATGCTCTAGTGAGAGAGAAGTTAAGTAACTAGTCAGAGGCTGACCAAGACAAGCTTAGTTAAGCTTTTGCAGCTGTTGCAGCTGTTGCAGCTGCTGACTTAGCAGACTGACACAGTGAGTTGCCACCACCACCGCCATCAGCATCATTATCATTGCCAAATTGCAGATGGCATTATGTATATTTTTTCCCCATCATTTTGTAAAGACCCAAACAAGCCAGCCAACATGCATATAGCATTGCCAACAGTCACAAATGTAAAATTTTTGTTGGTACAATGCTTGGCCGGCTTGCACATGCTCAGTGTATGTCCTAAGTTACTATTCCATCAGTGACTCGGGAGGGAATGACGGTTCCAAAAAAAATTCTTATTACAGGTACACTAACAGGTACTATAACAGTATTTGACCTTCAATATGGTACACAATTGTTCTCTAAATAACATCAAATAAAAAAAATAGAGCATACATATCCAATGATAAGGGGGAAAAGTGAAACTGCTGAGACTCCTTAGTCTCAGCAAAGAGAGACTGGAGAGAAAGCAATGATTGAAGAGAGGTGGGTTGGACATTGCAGTTAGTTACTACTTCCCCCCCCCCAAATAAAATGCCATGCCAGTAGTACTAGGAGAGGGGGAGAGAGGGGGATGGAGAGGGAGAGAGAGTGGGAGACAGAGAGGGAGACAGAGAGGGAGAGTGGGTGAGGGAGTCAGGGAAGAGGGGAGGAAAAGGAGAAAAAGTGATGCATAGCTCTTTATTAGCCTTGGTAATTGTGCATATTATTACATATCTAATTTAAAAATTCTAAATCCAATATAGACTGATGTAAATATATAATATCATTTCACCAACATGACATATATTTTTTTTTTTTAAATGAGAAACTATGAGATAAGTAACGGCCTCATTTCATTCACTGAAAAAGAAGTGCTATGCCTGCATAAAAACATTAAAACATTAAAACGTTGCTTTAGCAATTCCACATTTCCATACAGTAACATTAACCACAGCTTTGAAGTCCAAGCACATGATGTAACAAAACATTTTATTTAAAAAAATGCAAACATGTATGCTCTCTGTATATATATTTTTCTTAATTTTTTAGTAATTTTGTACTTCTTTATTTATAGTAAATAAAAATATCACTTGTGGGTGCATTTTCATGTCTCAGGCAGGTCTGCACCCCTGTCTTTTCCCATTGTTGCTAGCAAACACTGCTTCCACAGCAGCCAGGGATTCTGGGTAATGACATGCAAATGAGCACAGTGCGTCACTCTTTACTTCTTATCCATTTTAACGTGGAACCCATATTTTCAGCACAGCCTGGGTTACAGAAGTGCATAGCCAGTAACCCTACTCACAGACAGCTGTTTCAACCTTTTGTGTCTCATCAGTGTGAGGTTGGTTGTGGGCTGTGCAATGCGAAGCTGGTACGTGGGTATAACCAGACATAAAAAAAGTTATGGTGGGTAAAACGTCTGGTTATATAGACTCACCAGGTTTATGTTACATAGCCGGTAACCAGTCTGGCACTGATGAGGCCCAAAAGGTTGAAGCAGCTGTCTGTGAGCAGGGTTACTGGTTATGCACTTCTTTAACCCAGGCTGTGCTGATAAGCGGTGTAATGCAGCAGGCATAAGCATATAGGGATCCATGTTAGAATGGATAAGAAGCAAAAAGTGACACACATTTGCATATCATTACCCAGAATACCTGGCTGCTGTGGAAACATTTTTTCCTATGTGATAATAGGGAAAGACAAGGTTGCAGACCTGTCTGAGACATGCAAATGCACCACAAGTGATATTTTTATTTATTGTACGGTGGAGGGTTTTTGTCACTTTTTTTTTACCAACCATAACTTTTTTAATGTTTGATATATATTTATAGATTTCCTTAATTCCTGATTATTGTTTTAAATATAACAGAAAAGAAAACAGAAATAGAAAAGAAAAATAACGAGGAGTGTAGAGGCTCAGTAACAAGAAAACTTCACAACAGCAGGTGCAGCAGTGTCCAAACCATGTTGAGGAATAAGCCATGGAGAATGCAGCCGAAGCAAGAAGCATGAGGATTTCCATGTTGGAGAATGAGAATACTAAGGCATTATGTAATATCCTACACCACAATGCATTCAAAAAATAAATAATGGTGCATCACATCACAATCCCAAACTGAAAAATGGGCAAGATGCAACCCGTGTCAGTAGCTACAGTAGTACACATATTTACCATGATCCATCAACTAATTCCATGTTCTTTCTTGTGACAGTGTCCTAACAGTACAAGATAAGGAGTGAGAGTAAGACAAAAGTAGGCTAGAGTGAAATCCTTGAGACTTGAATCAATTACATGCAGATAAGGATAAAGAGGATGTGGGATCTCCGTCACCTACTTGAGGTGTCGCAACTCAAGGGGCATGACCATGGGGATGCAGTAAGTCTTATACTGCCCACTCCAAATAAAAGGTGCAGAGCCTCATATGCTCATCGATAGCCTGTGCCTGCAAATCCTCAAGTAGCTCACATTTTCTAACATTCCCACATAATCAACTATGCATCTCTGCATACAGAAACACAAAAAAATACACAGTCCATTCGTGGGCACTGGACCTTGTCCTACTTTGCTGTGTACTCTGTTTTGCTCACACTCTCTGGCCCCATTCTCTCTGGGACTGTGGTGAGTGTGAGGGGGAAGAGAGAAGTTCCACAGCTGGAGAACTGGGTCAAGGAGAAGTAACTGAGGTAATTCTTACAGGACTCCTTCTTGGAGCCGGCCTGATCAAGAGTTGCAGTACTTCTTGGTGCAGTACTGGTGAATCATATAAGTGGAGTGGTGAACACTATTACTAATGACATTAGATGTTGTTAAAAATGCCTGACATCCTTACTAAGAGTGGGGACCATGTGCGGATGCCATCAGTAACATTGTGTTATTTTCAGCCACAATACAGGTAGTCCTCGCTATCCAACTTTTCACTTTACAATGAATGGCATATCCAACGCTTTACAATGCAACCCTATGGGCCGTTTTCCAACACCGGAATGCGTTATCCAATGCTCACCGCCACTGATTAACTTGGGACTCACTTTACAACGGTTTCACGATCCAACGCTACTTCCGGAATGGATTCAGTTGGATAACCGAGGACAGCCTGTTCAAAAATAAAGTCTGTCATGCCCAATTAGGGCCGAAGTTATAATCAAATCTGCAGTGTGTGACTCCTCTTGTACCTTCTAAAACTGAGGTTAGTAAGCTCTTATTAGCCTTTATGGCATGCAATGGGTAGGTAATAACTCTTTAGTTCACTTAGCGACATGAAGTCATGCATGGTTACTAAGAGGTTAATAATGACTTTATATGTGTTTTTTTTAATATCTGCTAATTTTTGTACCTCTCATCTAAATATCTAACTAGTCTAGGGTTTCTAGCTAGGGTTTCTACATTACAAAGGCTGTATAGATTTTGTAATTGAGATGATTCAGAATCCGCACTGTCCAAAATAAACAACAAATGTTATACCCCCAAAATACTCTTTGGAGATTATTTAATACAGGTGGATACTTACTTTTAATAAGACATTTTCCATTTGGCCAAAAACCCATTCCATTTGTTTCAGGGCTGCCTTAGCTTTTGTTACCTATTCACTCTTTATTGAATCAGGAGAAAGTATCTTTGATGGAAAGTTGACTCAAAATTTTTTTTGGGATCACTCAAAAAGCAATGTCCTTCTATAACCAATATTTATTCATATTACAGCTTCAGTAAGACCACCAAATTCTGCTCTAATATTGTTTTAGTTGTTATTATGTACAGTGTATGTTTTTGTTTGTATCCATTCAATGAATGCTTAGTTGGTGGGATTGCACTTTAGAAATCAATCCAACTCATTTGTAAAAAATTTAAAACAAAAAAGGCCATAGTCTTTAGCACTTGTTTTATATCAAAAATAGAAAAAGAGGCACTCCTCTGGCCTTCCAAAGATTATAAAATGTATTGCAAAAGCATCAACGTTTTGGTCCCCTTGCAAACCTTTGTCAAAGTGTAAGTGACAGTGCATGTCTTAGATACCATCTATGGGCGCCGCAAAATGGCACCAGGAACCCCAATGCTTTATATTACACCACTGAATAACACTATGCGACTGCTTTGTGCAACATATTATTAGTGCTGCAACTGTGTATTTAGTCTTTGGTAGGATCAAAAACTGCTCCCTTCATATCCGGGAGGATCAAAAACTGCCATAAGCCTCTTATATCTATCCTGATTTTTCCAAATGTCATCTGTTCTTTATGCGTATGAGGTTGAATCAGATATGATAGAAAATGTGTTGTGACAGATTTTCTACATTTAGAGGTTATATAAAGTTAATGTGTTGTCCTAAGGTGAATGTGAAGTGGAATTGTGATCCTGTTGAGACAGATGTTGACCTAATCTTACACCTCCAATCTTTTTGATAGGGTTGTACTGAGTTGAGTGACCTACTCATAGAGAAAGTACAAATAATATAGACCAGTCCATATTATTCATAAGCAGTCAGAATGACAGGTGGGTCATTTATACACAATCTCAAAAGTGTCACATTTTCCAAATTCTACCAAAAAGTAGCAAATTCCAATATATTACCTAGGGATTAATTTTTAAAAAAAATTACTTTCTCAATATTAATTGTTTTTTTGTTTTGCTGTAAAATTCACAAAGTTTTGTAGCGAGATTTGAGACTGCAGCAAAACTTTGGCCATTTAAAAAAAAAAATTGCTAAAATAAGTTTTAGTGACAGAGGATATTGAAGTAAATCTTCACAAAACTTTTGCAATCGCATAAATGCCTCACTACATTTGCACAAACAGTCACAGAACAAATGAGGGTAACATGGCACATCATCATCATCCATCATCCTCAACCAACATCATCAACCATCATCATCAATCATCATCAGCCATCATCATCAATCATCATAAATAATCATCATCATCATCATCCATCATCATCTCCAGATCTGTGCGCATGAGGCAAGAATCTTCCTTACGGAGGCTAAAGCAAAAACCCAATGTTTTAATTTCTGAAAGAGTTTTGAACATTGATTTTTTTAAATTACCTTGTTTAGTAGTGTGCACAATGGAAACGGTACTAAAAGCCAATATACCATATTATTTTCTTCAGTACTTACTATTGATGCAGTTTGTGGGTGATCATACATCTTTTTCATAGTGACATTTGCTTAACTACATACATGCTATTCACTATATCTCCATCCTTTTATTTAAAAAAAAGGAGGAGGATTCTTTGTGAGCGGGCTACCAGTGTTGAAAGGTGAGAGCCTCGTTTAAGACCATAATGTTCCTTTAGAACAGGGGTCTCAAACTCAGTCCTCAAGGGCCACCAACAGGCAAGGTTTTATGGATATGCCTGCATCAGCACTGAGCCACAGATTGAGCCACCTGTGCTGAAGCAGAGATATCCATTAAAGCTGGCCTGTTTGTGTCCCTTGAGGACTGAGTTTGAGACCCCTGTTTTAGGATGTTTGGTATGTCACCAAAATTGTGATTGTCAGTCTTTGCGGCATGAATTATTCTTTTATGACGTACAGAATTTAGTACATTGTCAGTGCTATAAGAATCAAATATGATGATTTCTTCGTATAAAATGTTATGGCACTACTGTTTTTTTACAATATTAGTCCTTTAAGTTTTAGAAGCCCATTAAACACATTAAAATCAAATAATCTTATGTCGTCTGGCAGGAAAAGGAATACAGCATAAAGAGAGCAGTACACAGTTGTACTTGGAGAAAGAAATCCCTTGGCATTGCACTATGACCTGAGTAATGATGTTTAAATTAAAACTTCAACCTTTTATTGACATTGTTTTAAAATAAAGGTGAATATATAACAACAAACATTGGTTAATATATATACAGTGATATTAAAATGGTGTACAATAATTAGTATTGGTATATCTCAGGTCATATACGTAAGTGTGTATGAGTCTGAACACAGTTCTATGTGGTAGTCTAGGGTGTTGTTAATATACATAACAGTGTATACCTGTTTATTTAAAGTGCTGAGAATTAGTCCAGTGTTGATTTCTCATGATCTAACTATAGTTTTGTAGCAAATAATCTGATAGTACCATATTCTGTAGTATCAGCACTCTCCTATATTTCTAAATCTACAGAATAGCAGGTTGCAACAGTTTGTGTGTAGCAAGTGTATCTTGCTTTGCTATAAGTATCAATTTGAAGGACGACCCTGATGTATATTGTTAATATCAAGTGCTCCTGCCTTATAGGAGGTGTTATTCCCCTTTTAAACATGGGCAAGCGACCTCTATGCACAGTGGCCTTTGAATCCTTAGTACTGTATATAGGTGTATTTATGTACACATACAGATGCCTTTTGCCCACAGACTTTATTGGTGCTTGTAGCTTATTGTGCAGGAGTTATTGGTCATCGTTCATATGTTTGCCACATAAGAGGTATTAATCCCCTTTTGGATATGGGTTCCAGAGGGAATCGTGGAAAATAACCTCTATGCATCGTGGCTTTTGGAACATTGGTGTGTAGATGTACTGTATGCATGTACATATACAATTGCCTCCTATCAGCATGCTGTGTTCAGGCTTATCGCAAACTTGTTTTGCAGGGGTTAAATATCCGTGTGTGTATTATGAAAAGCAAGTGTAGCTGTTATGCGTGTCTCACAGTTTGTTGCCGAGAAAGCTTAAACATGAGGTACGCGGAAATCGCTTGGTCAACTATGCATGTTAAATGTCCTTAATTACGTCTTTTCTATAAATTTACTCCAGCATAACAGAATTCAGCATTCTCATCATTGCACACACAAACAAAACGTTTATTTGGAAAATAATTACTTTCATACAGAAATAGTAAGAATGGCAAGGATGATGTTTCAAATAGATATGATATTCTTAAGAATCGTTGCACATAGTTGCTTCTTGTAGTTACAGTATCTTCTCCAGATCATAACACGTCTTTCTCTCTCCATGATGTTATCATTTTTCCTCCTGGTCTCCTGTCTTGTCTCTCTAAGCTTCACTAAGCTTCACCTTTTATCCAAATAGAACCACCCAGTCAGCCATCTTAACTTTAAATGTTATATCCTAACATGCTTTTTACATACAGTACTGATGTCATGTGAACTTCCTCTGAACATATAAGGAGCTTAAATCTTCTTGTACTGAAATAGTTACTTCAGCATATCTTTATTGATTAAATGGCAACTTGTCTATGACAGGACTTATCCCAATTAGGGCCTATAGTTGTTCAGCAACTGGAGATCATAGTATGACCTTTTGTGTCAATTCTTGTTATTAGAATGGACTTCACATGTAATGAATCTAGGAGATCTACACAAATAACCTTCAAACTCATTCTAGTGTTAAAACACATCTTATCTTTTATAAGACATGATTTCAACAATTGTCCTGTAATCATTCATTCATATGCTTGGACTTCTTTTTAGAAAAAGACAATTTCTTACAGCCCCTCTAATGTATATAAAAATATAAATAAAATCCCTGTAACAATCAAACAACATTTGTATCACATTCAAAGATTAAAAAGACAGTATGTCAAAAGATGTCCCCTAAATCAAAGGGTCATTGCTGGAAGAGTTTGAGTTTTTGTTGTAAATTCCTGTTCATCATTTTTTTCAAAAGTCCTCTCCTTGGGTCATTTCTACTGATATCTGTGTATACATTCTTTTCATGACACATATTAAATTGTTTTGAAAAATGATACATAATAAACCCACACATAATACAATAATGAAACGATGAACGAAAAAATGATTTCCCATTACTGATTGTGAGGATTCGGGGGTCACGACGGCCGCAGCGTGACCTCCCCTCACCTCAGGTTGCGCCCGCTGCTGCAGGACGTCCCCCTCGATGGTGCCGTCTGGTCCCCGTGGTTGGGGGACTCCTTCCTCGTCCCCGGCGGGTGGCCGCTGTTCTGCGGGCGGCTGGGGCTATGGCGGCTGCTGCTGCTCATGGGCGCACGCACCCCCTCGTTACGGAGCGCGTGCTGGATCTAATTAATTTATTCACTGCTCCTGCAGTGAGGCCCCACCCCCAACACACACACAGCCTACAATCATGCCACAAGACTGCTCACCTGCATTCTTCTCTAGGCAGCCTATCCAGGACAGCTCCATGCACTCCTCCAGGTCTGCCTCCTCTTCCTATTCACCAACCGCAATATATAATGCCTGTCTTGCCATTCCCACATCGCTCGACATAGTCTCTGCTTACATACGTCTATTCTGGCTCTCCCTTTGCTCTTCGTTTATTCAGGTTGCGACCCGGCTTTGCGGACGTTCCTCTCTGGCTATGGACCCCGGCTCCCACCTGACCTTGCAGCTTCTCTCGTCCCTCGACCACAGCTTGGACCTCGACCTCCCGGATCTCTCTATCCCTGACCTTGGCTAATGGCAATGACTTCGTCTCTTCTGTACCGGTACCGGCAAGTATTGCTACACCTATTCACACCTGGCCTGTCAATGCCGAAACACCACACTCCTGACACGCTCCTTCTGCTGCGGGTGCGTGGACATATATGTCCCCACTACAGTATAAGGGATGAGTCTGGTCTGCGGGCAGCACCGGCGTAACATTATGTCGAGCCCACAAGACGCAGACCAGACTGACATGGCGTCCATGATGACGGCCATGTATCAACAAGTCCAGGCCCTAACTGATCAAATGGCTCTCCTCACTCAACAGGTACAGGACCTTTCATTTCAGGCACCACCTGTGGCTGCACCGCCACTGTCGGCAGAACCAGTATCCGCCACGACCTCAGGCCCAAAGATCCCAGCACCTAAGCCGTACCCAGGGGATCCGCACGCCTGTCACGGTTTTCTCAATCAATGCGAGATCCAGTTTGTGATGGCCCCGCAGCAGTATTCCACTGGTCGTAAGAAAGTGGCATATGTGTACAGCCTACTCACAGGGAATGCGATTACGCGGCCTTTAGACGAGACTTTCGACAGGTCTTTGATACCCCCGCATGCCAAGAAACTGCCTCTGACTCTTTGCTTGAGCTTTCTCAAGGACGTCGTTCCGTGGCCCAGTATGCCTTGGAGTTCAGGACCATAGCAGCTGAGACACGATGGGACCAGGAGGCTTTAGTCTCAGTCTTCTGGCGCGGCTTAACGGATTCTGTGAAGGACAAGCTCGCCTCACAACCCAGGCCAGGGATTCTGGAGGAACTCATCTCCCAAGCCAATCGAGTGGATCAGCGCCTTCAGGTACGCCGTGCTCAGCGCCAGCATCCCCGATTTATGCCCTTCCATGCTCCTTTTCCCAGATTCTCTCCAACCACAGGACCTGCCGTCTCCCCGCTGCCCGCTCTGGAGGCTCGGAACTGATGCAACTTGGAGTCCAGCATCCCCGGGCACCGATACGACAAGCTCGCCAAGCCAGTGGGTTATGTTATTACTGTGGATCCTCCGAGCATCTGGTCCACTACGCCCGGGAAACGACCAAACCCAGTGAGTACGAAGGGGCTCTCCCTGGGTGCTAAATCCCCTTGTCCCCTTTCCAGGAAGGAACTTCCCAAAAAGTTGACCATTCCCGTCTCCCTCTCGGGTCCTACCTTCCGCACCTCTACTGCGGCATTTATCGATTCTGGCACGGGAGGAAATTTCGTGGACCAAACCTTCTCTGAACAGAACCAGATTCCACTCGTTAGGAAGAAGTCTCCCGTTGCCTTGGTCGGGATCGACGACCGTCTGCTTACCCCGGCATACATTTCCTTGGAGACTTGCTCCCTCACCCTTTCCTCTCATTCCCACAAGGAGACCCTGGCCTTTGATGTAATCTATGCTCCCGAAACACTTAACCCTTGGCTTACCTTGGTTGCAGAAGCACAATCCTCACATCAACTGGACATCCCAAGATCCCATTATCTGGAGGTCAAGGTCAGAGGAGTCCTCTCCACCATCTGTACTTCCACCTCAACTGCTGGCCAATACATCCAACCCTAAGGGAGGTTTACCCGCTCCGTATACTGATTTTCTGGATGTCTTCAGCAAAACTCAATCCAAACTACTACCTCCTCACAGATCATACGATTGTCCGATAGACTTGGTACCTGGATACATATTGCCCAAATCCAAATCCTATCCCCTCTCTCTACCTGAGACTGAAGCCATGAAGCAGGGCTTAATACGGCATTCCAATTCGCCCGCGGTTGCTGGATTCTTTTTCGTCAAGAAAAAGGACGGTACTCTCAGACTGTGTATAGACTACCGGGGTATGAACCGCATTACGGTGAAGAACCGTTACCCACTTCCACTCATCTATGAACCCTTCGACAGACTTCAAGATGCTTACCTGTTCTCCAAGCTTTACTTTCGCGGGGCGTATAATCTTATTCGCATCCGAGAGGGCGACGAATGGAAGACCAACTTCAACACCAGTAATGGCCGCTACGAATACCTCGTGATGCCGTTTGGCTTATGCAACGCCCCGGCGGTTTTTCAGGACTTTATCAATGACATCTTTCGGGATGTCCTTAATCGTTTTGTAATTGTTTATCTGGATGATATCCTTATTTTTTCCAAGAATCTACAAGATCATATCATCCTTACTAACACAGGTACCCAGCAAGCTCAAACTTCCACACCCACCACAAAGTGAATATATATTTATGTCAACCAGAGAGCTACTGAGCGTGGCAATTGTATATAACAAGAGACAGGGGGTGCCCAATGCTGCATCCAATTGACAAAACATATAAAGTAAAATACTTCAATAATAATAATTGGTTATTTAGTTAACCCTTTGGCCAAAGGCGTCATAAGCCTGCATACCAACGTCAAGGTATAACCAAAATAATGCAGGTCCTACACTACACTGTGAACCCTTCCTTTTACCTCTGTGAGAGGGGAAAACCATAATGGGTCTTGATCCTACAGCAAGTGAAATGACCTTCCAAGTTAAAAGGGTGAAGGAGGAGGAGTGAGCTCTGGGGGGAGGTGCCACAGCCTCCAAAGAGACATAGGTTAACACAGGTACCCAGCAAGCTCAAACTCCCACACCCACCACAAAGTGAATATATATTTATGTCAACCAAAGAGCTACTGAGCGTGGCAATTGTATATAACAAGAGACAGGGGGTGCCCAATGCTGCATCCAATTGACAAAACATATAAAGTAAAATACTTCAATAATAATAATTGGTTATTTAGTTAACCCTTTGGCCAAAGGCGTCATAAGCCTGCATACCAACGTCAAGGTATAACCAAAATAATGCAGGTCCTACACTACACTGTGAACCCTTCCTTTTACCTCTGTGAGAGGGGAAAACCATAATGGGTTTTGATCCTACGGCAAGTGAAATGACCTTCCAAGTTAAAAGGGTGAAGGAGGAGGAGTGAGCTCTGGGGGGAGGTGCCACAGCCTCCAAAGAGACATAGGTTAACACAGGTACCCAGCAAGCTCAAACTCCCACACCCACCACAAAGTGAATATATATTTATGTCAACCAGAGAGCTACTGAGCGTGGCAATTGTATATAACAAGAGACAGGGGGTGCCCAATGCTGCATCCAATTGACAAAACATATAAAGTAAAATACTTCAATAATAATAATTGGTTATTTAGTTAACCCTTTGGCCAAAGGCGTCATAAGCCTGCATACCAACGTCAAGGTATAACCAAAATAATGCAGGTCCTACACTACACTGTAAACCCTTCCTTTTACCTCTGTGAGAGGGGAAAACCATAATGGGTCTTGATCCTACAGCAAGTGAAATGACCATCCAAGTTAAAAGGGTGAAGGAGGAGGAGTGAGCTCTGGGGGGAGGTGCCACAGCCTCCAAAGAGACATAGGTTAACACAGGTACCCAGCAAGCTCAAACTCCCACACCCACCACAAAGTGAATATATATTTATGTCAACCAGAGAGCTACTGAGCGTGGCAATTGTATATAACAAGAGACAGGGGGTGCCCAATGCTGCATCCAATTGACAAAACATATAAAGTAAAATACTTCAATAATAATAATTGGTTATTTAGTTAACCCTTTGGCCAAAGGCGTCATAAGCCTGCATACCAACGTCAAGGTATAACCAAAATAATGCAGGTCCTACACTACACTGTGAACCCTTCCTTTTACCTCTGTGAGAGGGGAAAACCATAATGGGTCTTGATCCTACAGCAAGTGAAATGACCTTCCAAGTTAAAAGGGTGAAGGAGGAGGAGTGAGCTCTGGGGGGAGGTGCCACAGCCTCCAAAGAGACATAGGTTAACACAGGTACCCAGCAAGCTCAAACTCCCACACCCACCACAAAGTGAATATATATTTATGTCAACCAGAGAGCTACTGAGCGTGGCAATTGTATATAACAAGAGACAGGGGGTGCCCAATGCTGCATCCAATTGACAAACCATATAAAGTAAAATACTTCAATAATAATAATTGGTTATATAGTTAACCCTTTGGCCAAAGGCATCATAAGCCTGCATACCAACGTCAAGGTATAACCAAAATAATGCAGGTCCTACACTACACTGTGAACCCTTCCTTTTACCTCTGTGAGAGGGGAAAACCATAATGGGTCTTGATCCTACAGCAAGTGAAATGACCTTCCAAGTTAAAAGGGTGAAGGAGGAGGAGTGAGCTCTGGGGGGAGGTGCCACAGCCTCCAAAGAGACATAGGTTAACACAGGTACCCAGCAAGCTCAAACTCCCACACCCACCACAAAGTGAATATATATTTATGTCAACCAGAGAGCTACTGAGCGTGGCAATTGTATATAACAAGAGACAGGGGGTGCCCAATGCTGCATCCAATTGACAAAACATATAAAGTAAAATACTTCAATAATAATAATTGGTTATTTAGTTAACCCTTTGGCCAAAGGCGTCATAAGCCTGCATACCAACGTCAAGGTATAACCAAAATAATGCAGGTCCTACACTACACTGTGAACCCTTCCTTTTACCTCTGTGAGAAGGGAAAACCATAATGGGTCTTGATCCTACTGCAAGTGAAATGACCTTCCAAGTTAAAAGGGTGAAGGAGGAGGAGTGAGCTCTGGGGGGAGGTGCCACAGCCTCCAAAGAGACATAGGTTAACACAGGTACCCAGCAAGCTCAAACTCCCACACCCACCACAAAGTGAATTTATATTTATGTCAACCAGAGAGCTACTGAGCGTGGCAATTGTATATAACAAGAGACAGGGGGTGCCCAATGCTGCATCCAATTGACAAAACATATAAAGTAAAATACTTCAATAATAATAATTGGTTATTTAGTTAACCCTTTGGCCAAAGGCGTCATAAGCCTGCATACCAACGTCAAGGTATAACCAAAATAATGCAGGTCCTACACTACACTGTAAACCCTTCCTTTTACCTCTGTGAGAGGGGAAAACCATAATGGGTCTTGATCCTACAGCAAGTGAAATGACCTTCCAAGTTAAAAGGGTGAAGGAGGAGGAGTGAGCTCTGGGGGGAGGTGCCACAGCCTCCAAAGAGACATAGGTTAACACAGGTACCCAGCAAGCTCAAACTCCCACACCCACCACAAAGTGAATATATATTTATGTCAACCAGAGAGCTACTGAGCGTGGCAATTGTATATAACAAGAGACAGGGGGTGCCCAATGCTGCATCCAATTGACAAAACATATAAAGTAAAATACTTCAATAATAATAATTGGTTATTTAGTTAACCCTTTGGCCAAAGGCGTCATAAGCCTGCATACCAACGTCAAGGTATAACCAAAATAATGCAGGTCCTACACTACACTGTGAACCCTTCCTTTTACCTCTGTGAGAGGGGAAAACCATAATGGGTCTTGATCCTACAGCAAGTGAAATGACCATCCAAGTTAAAAGGGTGAAGGAGGAGGAGTGAGCTCTGGGGGGAGGTGCCACAGCCTCCAAAGAGACATAGGTTAACACAGGTACCCAGCAAGCTCAAACTCCCACACCCACCACAAAGTGAATATATATTTATGTCAACCAGAGAGCTACTGAGCGTGGCAATTGTATATAACAAGAGACAGGGGGTGCCCAATGCTGCATCCAATTGACAAAACATATAAAGTAAAATACTTCAATAATAATAATTGGTTATTTAGTTAACCCTTTGGCCAAAGGCGTCATAAGCCTGCATACCAACGTCAAGGTATAACCAAAATAATGCAGGTCCTACACTACACTGTAAACCCTTCCTTTTACCTCTGTGAGAGGGGAAAACCATAATGGGTCTTGATCCTACAGCAAGTGAAATGACCTTCCAAGTTAAAAGGGTGAAGGAGGAGGAGTGAGCTCTGGGGGGAGGTGCCACAGCCTCCAAAGAGACATAGGTTAACACAGGTACCCAGCAAGCTCAAACTCCCACACCCACCACAAAGTGAATATATATTTATGTCAACCAGAGAGCTACTGAGCGTGGCAATTGTATATAACAAGAGACAGGGGGTGCCCAATGCTGCATCCAATTGACAAAACATATAAAGTAAAATACTTCAATAATAATAATTGGTTATTTAGTTAACCCTTTGGCCAAAGGCGTCATAAGCCTGCATACCAACGTCAAGGTATAACCAAAATAATGCAGGTCCTACACTACACTGTGAACCCTTCCTTTTACCTCTGTGAGAGGGGAAAACCATAATGGGTCTTGATCCTACAGCAAGTGAAATGACCTTCCAAGTTAAAAGGGTGAAGGAGGAGGAGTGAGCTCTGGGGGGAGGTGCCACAGCCTCCAAAGAGACATAGGTTAACACAGGTACCCAGCAAGCTCAAACTCCCACACCCACCACAAAGTGAATATATATTTATGTCAACCAGAGAGCTACTGAGCGTGGCAATTGTATATAACAAGAGACAGGGGGTGCCCAATGCTGCATCCAATTGACAAACCATATAAAGTAAAATACTTCAATAATAATAATTGGTTATATAGTTAACCCTTTGGCCAAAGGCATCATAAGCCTGCATACCAACGTCAAGGTATAACCAAAATAATGCAGGTCCTACACTACACTGTGAACCCTTCCTTTTACCTCTGTGAGAGGGGAAAACCATAATGGGTCTTGATCCTACAGCAAGTGAAATGACCTTCCAAGTTAAAAGGGTGAAGGAGGAGGAGTGAGCTCTGGGGGGAGGTGCCACAGCCTCCAAAGAGACATAGGTTAACACAGGTACCCAGCAAGCTCAAACTCCCACACCCACCACAAAGTGAATATATATTTATGTCAACCAGAGAGCTACTGAGCGTGGCAATTGTATATAACAAGAGACAGGGGGTGCCCAATGCTGCATCCAATTGACAAAACATATAAAGTAAAATACTTCAATAATAATAATTGATTATTTAGTTAACCCTTTGGCCAAAGGCGTCATAAGCCTGCATACCAACGTCAAGGTATAACCAAAATAATGCAGGTCCTACACTACACTGTGAACCCTTCCTTTTACCTCTGTGAGAAGGGAAAACCATAATGGGTCTTGATCCTACTGCAAGTGAAATGACCTTCCAAGTTAAAAGGGTGAAGGAGGAGGAGTGAGCTCTGGGGGGAGGTGCCACAGCCTCCAAAGAGACATAGGTTAACACAGGTACCCAGCAAGCTCAAACTCCCACACCCACCACAAAGTGAATTTATATTTATGTCAACCAGAGAGCTACTGAGCGTGGCAATTGTATATAACAAGAGACAGGGGGTGCCCAATGCTGCATCCAATTGACAAAACATATAAAGTAAAATACTTCAATAATAATAATTGGTTATTTAGTTAACCCTTTGGCCAAAGGCGTCATAAGCCTGCATACCAACGTCAAGGTATAACCAAAATAATGCAGGTCCTACACTACACTGTAAACCCTTCCTTTTACCTCTGTGAGAGGGGAAAACCATAATGGGTCTTGATCCTACAGCAAGTGAAATGACCTACCAAGTTAAAAGGGTGAAGGAGGAGGAGTGAGCTCTGGGGGGAGGTGCCACAGCCTCCAAAGAGACATAGGTTAACACAGGTACCCAGCAAGCTCAAACTCCCACACCCACCACAAAGTGAATATATATTTATGTCAACCAGAGAGCTACTGAGCGTGGCAATTGTATATAACAAGAGACAGGGGGTGCCCAATGCTGCATCCAATTGACAAAACATATAAAGTAAAATACTTCAATAATAATAATTGGTTATTTAGTTAACCCTTTGGCCAAAGGCGTCATAAGCCTGCATACCAACGTCAAGGTATAACCAAAATAATGCAGGTCCTACACTACACTGTGAACCCTTCCTTTTACCTCTGTGAGAGGGGAAAACCATAATGGGTCTTGATCTTACAGCAAGTGAAATGACCATCCAAGTTAAAAGGGTGAAGGAGGAGGAGTGAGCTCTGGGGGGAGGTGCCACAGCCTCCAAAGAGACATAGGTTAACACAGGTACCCAGCAAGCTCAAACTCCCACACCCACCACAAAGTGAATATATATTTATGTCAACCAGAGAGCTACTGAGCGTGGCAATTGTATATAACAACAGACAGGGGGTGCCCAATGCTGCATCCAATTGACAAAACATATAAAGTAAAATACTTCAATAATAATAATTGGTTATTTAGTTAACCCTTTGGCCAAAGGCGTCATAAGCCTGCATACCAACGTCAAGGTATAACCAAAATAATGCAGGTCCTACACTACACTGTAAACCCTTCCTTTTACCTCTGTGAGAGGGGAAAACCATAATGGGTCTTGATCCTACAGCAAGTGAAATGACCTTCCAAGTTAAAAGGGTGAAGGAGGAGGAGTGAGCTCTGGGGGGAGGTGCCACAGCCTCCAAAGAGACATAGGTTAACACAGGTACCCAGCAAGCTCAAACTCCCACACCCACCACAAAGTGAATATATATTTATGTCAACCAGAGAGCTACTGAGCGTGGCAATTGTATATAACAAGAGACAGGGGGTGCCCAATGCTGCATCCAATTGACAAAACATATAAAGTAAAATACTTCAATAATAATAATTGGTTATTTAGTTAACCCTTTGGCCAAAGGCGTCATAAGCCTGCATACCAACGTCAAGGTATAACCAAAATAATGCAGGTCCTACACTACACTGTGAACCCTTCCTTTTACCTCTGTGAGAGGGGAAAACCATAATGGGTCTTGATCCTACAGCAAGTGAAATGACCATCCAAGTTAAAAGGGTGAAGGAGGAGGAGTGAGCTCTGGGGGGAGGTGCCACAGCCTCCAAAGAGACATAGGTTAACACAGGTACCCAGCAAGCTCAAACTCCCATACCCACCACAAAGTGAATATATATTTATGTCAACCAAAGAGCTACTGAGCGTGGCAATTGTATATAACAAGAGACAGGGGGTGCCCAATGCTGCATCCAATTGACAAAACATATAAAGTAAAATACTTCAATAATAATAATTGGTTATTTAGTTAACCCTTTGGCCAAAGGCGTCATAAGCCTGCATACCAACGTCAAGGTATAACCAAAATAATGCAGGTCCTACACTACACTGTGAACCCTTCCTTTTACCTCTGTGAGAGGGGAAAACCATAATGGGTCTTGATCCTACAGCAAGTGAAATGACCTTCCAAGTTAAAAGGGTGAAGGAGGAGGAGTGAGCTCTGGGGGGAGGTGCCACAGCCTCCAAAGAGACATAGGTTAACACAGGTACCCAGCAAGCTCAAACTCCCACACCCACCACAAAGTGAATATATATTTATGTCAACCAGAGAGCTACTGAGCGTGGCAATTGTATATAACAAGAGACAGGGGGTGCCCAATGCTGCATCCAATTGACAAAACATATAAAGTAAAATACTTCAATAATAATAATTGGTTATTTAGTTAACCCTTTGGCCAAAGGCATCATAAGCCTGCATACCAACGTCAAGGTATAACCAAAATAATGCAGGTCCTACACTACACTGTGAACCCTTCCTTTTACCTCTGTGAGAGGGGAAAACCATAATGGGTCTTGATCCTACAGCAAGTGAAATGACCTTCCAAGTTAAAAGGGTGAAGGAGGAGGAGTGAGCTCTGGGGGGAGGTGCCACAGCCTCCAAAGAGACATAGGTTAACACAGGTACCCAGCAAGCTCAAACTCCCACACCCACCACAAAGTGAATATATATTTATGTCAACCAGAGAGCTACTGAGCGTGGCAATTGTATATAACAAGAGACAGGGGGTGCCCAATGCTGCATCCAATTGACAAAACATATAAAGTAAAATACTTCAATAATAATAATTGGTTATTTAGTTAACCCTTTGGCCAAAGGCGTCATAAGCCTGCATACCAACGTCAAGGTATAACCAAAATAATGCAGGTCCTACACTACACTGTGAACCCTTCCTTTTACCTCTGTGAGAGGGGAAAACCATAATGGGTTTTGATCCTACGGCAAGTGAAATGACCTTCCAAGTTAAAAGGGTGAAGGAGGAGGAGTGAGCTCTGGGGGGAGGTGCCACAGCCTCCAAAGAGACATAGGTTAACACAGGTACCCAGCAAGCTCAAACTCCCACACCCACCACAAAGTGAATATATATTTATGTCAACCAGAGAGCTACTGAGCGTGGCAATTGTATATAACAAGAGACAGGGGGTGCCCAATGCTGCATCCAATTGACAAAACATATAAAGTAAAATACTTCAATAATAATAATTGGTTATTTAGTTAACCCTTTGGCCAAAGGCGTCATAAGCCTGCATACCAACGTCAAGGTATAACCAAAATAATGCAGGTCCTACACTACACTGTGAACCCTTTCTTTTACCTCTGTGAGAGGGGAAAACCATAATGGGTCTTGATCCTACAGCAAGTGAAATGACCTTCCAAGTTAAAAGGGTGAAGGAGGAGGAGTGAGCTCTGGGGGGAGTTTTGTACTCTCCCGCCTCCGAGAGAACCGATTGTTTGCCAAGATGGAGAAATGTCTCTTTCACCAGTCTACCACCTCTTTTCTTGGGTGTATTATTTCCAACACGGGATTGGCCATGGACCCTGAGAAACTTAAAGCCGTAGTGGATTGGCCGCAACCCGACTCCCTCAAGTCTATTCAGCGGTTCCTAGGCTTTTCCAATTATTACCGGAAATTTATTCGTAACCTCAACCATCATCGCTCCGATCACGGCACTGACCCAAAAAGGAGTTGATCCTTTGTCTTGGTCTCCTGAGGCAGTCACAGCTTTCAAAACATTGAAACAAGCATTCGTCTCAGCTCCCATCCTCCGACACCTGGACACCAATTTTTCATTCACCCTAGAGGTAGATGCTTCGGACTGCAGGGCCAGTGCAGTCCTATCCCAAAGATTTTCTCCCCAGGATAAACTTCACCCTTGCGGTTTTTTCTCTAAGAAGTTTTCCCCAGCTGAGAGGAACTATGATGTGGGCAATAGGGAACTTTTGGCCGTCAAATTGGCCCTTGAGGAATGGAGGCATCTGTTGGAGGGGTCAAAAGAGGTTCACTATTCTCACGGACCACAAAAATCTTTTATACATCGAGAATGCCGCCGCATAAGCCCTCGCCAAGCCCGCTGGTCGTTATTTTACTCCAGGTTTAATTTTATTTTGTCTTACATTCCCGGCACTAAGAACGTCAAGGCAGATGCTCTCTCTAGACAATATTCTTCTGAAGAGAGACCGGAGAAAACTACTGAGTCTATCCTTCCCAAGCAAAAGGTCCTCGCGGTCGCTACATTCAAGAATCTTGAGAGGATCATCAAGTCTCAAAGACACCTTCCTAGCGATCTTGAGATCCTGAAGGACACCTTATATGTGGAGGCCAAGTTTATTCCTGAGATTCTTGTATTGGGGGCATGATTCCCGTTCGGCAGGACATCTGGGTTTCAAGAAGACTTTGGATCTCATCCGTCGCACCTTCTGGTGGCCCAATATGGCCAAATCCATCCTTGAATTTACCCGGGCCTGTCCGGTATGTACATGCAGTAAAATTCCTTGCCAGAGACCCCATGGTCTTCTTTTGCCCTTACCCATCCCGGAGCGCCCCTGGTCCCACATATCCATGGACTTTATTGTCGAATTGCCTAGGTCTAATGGCAGGAACACCATTCTAGTAGTGGTGGATCGGTTTTCCAAGATGGCACATTTTATTCCTCTCAAAGGATTACCGTCCTCACCCGCCCTAGCTGACATTTTCTCCAAAGAAATTTTCCGGATCCATGGCATACCCACATCCATCTTATCGGATCGTGGCTCTCAATTCGTTTCCAGATTCTGGAGGACCTTCACCAGAAGACTGGGCATTGCTTCCTCCTTCTCTTCGGGATATCACCCTCAATATAATGGACAGACCGAAAGGGTTAATTAATCTCTTGAGAAGTATTTAAGGTGCTTCGTCTCTGACTCCCAGGATGACTGGGTGGAATTACTTTCTTGGGCTGAGTATGCCTTTAATTCCTCCAGGAATGAATCCACTGGTAAGACACCTTTCTTTATTAATTACGGCTTTCACCCAGCTCGCCTACCTATTTCCAATATCTCCTCTGGAGTTCCAGCTGTGGATGAACACATCTTCCTCCTCTTGGGCTAGAATTCAATCGGCACTTCAAAAGGCCTCCCTATCTTCTAAAATCCAGGCTGACTGCCGTCGCCGACCTGCACCCAACTACAAACCAGGGGACAAGGTTTGGTTGTCTACTAAAAATATCCACCTCAAAACCCCTTCCCCTAAATTGGCACCTAGGTTTTTGGGGCCATTTCCTATCGTGGAGCAGGTAAACCCGGTGGCCTTCCGTCTTCAATTACCTCAAAACATGAGAATTCCTAATGTTTTTCATACAGCTCTTCTCAAGCCGTTCATTTCCAGTCCTCTCTTTCTGGACCACACTCTGAGACCAGACCCAGTTATCACACAGGGCAACGAAGAGTATGAGGTCCAAGCCATACTGGATTCCCGCCTCTCGAGAGGTAAGGTTCTATTCTTGGTCCATTGGAAGGGCTTTGGACTCGAAGAGAGATCATGGGTATCTCTTAAAGAAATTCATGCACCTGGGCTTCTCAAACGTTTCCGAAAGAAGTTTCCGTCTAAACCATGGGAAGATCGTCCTGAGGCCGGCCCTGAAGGGGGGGGGGGTACTGTGAGGATTCGGGGGTCACGACGGCCGCAGCGTGACCACCCCTCACCTCAGATTGTGCCCGCTGCTGCAGGGCGTCCCCCTCGCCGGTCCCGTCCGGTGGTTGGGGGACTCCCTATTCGTCCCCAGTGGCGGCCACTGTTCAGCAGGCGGCTGGGGCTATGGTGGCTGCTGCTGCTGCTCATGGGCACACGCACCCCCTCGTTACGGAGCGCGTGCTGGATCTAGTTAATTTATTCACTGCTCCTGCAGTGAGGCCCCGCCCCCAACACACACACAGCCTACAATCATGCCACAAGACTGCTCACCTGCATTCTTCTGTAGGCAGCCTATCCAGGAAAGCTCCATGTACTCCTCCAGGTCTGCCTCCTCTTCCTATTCTCCAGCCGCACTATATAATGCCTGTCTTGCCATTCCCACATCGCTCGACATAGTCTTTGTTTACGGACGTCTATTCTGGCTCTCCCTTTGCTCTTCGTTTATTCAGGTTGCGACCCGGCTTGGTGGACGTTCCTCTCTGGCTATGGACCCCGGCTCCCACCTGACCTTGCAGCTTCTCTCGTCCCTCAACCACAGCTCGGATCTCTCTCTCCCTGATCTTGGCTAACGGCAACGACTTCGTCTCTTCTGTACCGGTACCGGCAAGTATTGCTACACCTATTCACACCTGGCCTGGCAACGCCGAAACACCACACTCCGGACACGCTCCTTCTGCTGCGGGTGCGTGCACATATACGTCCCCACCTCAGTATAAGGGACGAGTCTGGTCTGCGGGCAGCACCGGCGTAACACTGATACATTATAACAGATTTTTTTAAACTTTGGCCCACCAAGCCTATCATTACCCATCATTCATCCTCTACCATTTATTTACGATATTAAACTGTACAGGTACCATATTTACATCTCTCAAGAATGTGTAAATATATTCCTATTAGATGTCCTCCAATACTATTCAACGCCTCAAATAACATAAAAGTTTTTTCTATTTCAATGCAAAGTAAGCACGAACGATAAATAATCTTGGCCTGGTGTAATAAACAAATAATTTTAAAATTAAAAATGTAAATAGGCTTAAAAATGTATCTGTTCAAAGTCTTGCTATAATTGTGTAAAAAATAAAATCCGGATATTGGAGACTATAAAATAATAACTGAGTATTACAACCACTATTTCTAGTAATGTTATAGGAAATAAAACTCTTTCTTTTCCTAATATGAACATAAAAAAAATACATGTACATACTGTACATCACATCCCATAAATCTGTATAATTTAGAACCAATAAAAATTATTCTAGCATACTTCATTGTAATCCTAGAGATGTAATTCCCCCTTGTACTTTTTCAGTATTGATTATTTCTTTCAATAGTCCCAATAGTAATAAAAATGATAAAAAGAGTCATTTTGTTATTTTAACTAAAAAATGAAAAAATATTCAGTCCCATAGGTGAGGACTCTTGTTGATTTTCCTCATTCTTCTTGATTCCGATCATCCAATCGTATTCTTTATTCATCACACAATTGCATATGACCTGTAAAAATACTGCAGCATTCATTATTTTGGCAAATATTTTATCCTAGTTCATCTAGATCACTTACTATCTACCAAAGTACATAAATCACAAGCATATAACTTTAACATAATGTCAATTATAATGTCATTAAAATGTTATCATAATTGTCATCTACTTCCTCCCCCCCTTTAAAAATTTGGAAATTCAGAAGACCTCCTAATTCCTACATTTTAAATCCACTTCTACCAACTGTTTATAGATAAGACACTTTAAATCTTTATTTAATTCCTAAAATTTCACATGTAAACTTTCATCACTAAACCTGTGAAATGAGAACCCCTGACTGATTCAAGAATGCGTGGGAAACCCATCTGGAAAAAAACCTGATTCCATAAAACTTGTGCTATAGTAATTGCATCATCTTTTCTGACTAGAATGCTCTCCACCCACTTTGAAAAGACTTCTATCATAATCAAAGCATTTTTTAACCCATTCTTCTCTCAGGGTAAGGAACCATTGTAATCAATTTGCAATGTGGACTATGGGCCACCTGCTGGTGTAATACATTGGAAAGGTGGTTTTTGTCTTTTGAGCATAGGATTTCCTTTTAGTTCTTCCAAAAGTCACTGCTGTCCTCCGTGACACAAACTTTCATGATTGTAACATGTACAAAATACCTTTATATCTTTTGGGACTATGAGACGCAGTTCCCCATTCTGGTCATGATTTGAGGCCTTTTCCTCATGGACAGAAGAAGGCTTTAAATCAACCTGAGAAATAGCAATTGATGTATCCTTTTCCTGTAAAGGAAAGAAAGTTCATGTCTTTATGTCTAACTGTCTCTGCGGCACTAGTTTCTGTAACCAGGACAGTCTCTTCTGTTAAAGCCACTTCCCTAGCCAAGGAATCAACTATTACATTTTCTTTAGTGAGAAAATCCTGTCCTGTTTTATGTGCTGGTATTTTAACAATAGCATAGAAATCTGGAACTTGAGAAGCAAGGGCAACTATTGTTTGTAATGTTTCTGTATGGAACAAAACCTTATTTCCAGCATCTACAAAACCCCTGCGCTTCCATATAGCAAGATGTTCTGTCAGTGATCTTACAACTTTAAAACCAGACACAGAACATAAAACACAGACAAAGCAATGGTTATGGGCTCACTCCATAGCATCTTCCACTCAGGGGAACTTGCCTGCTTGCAGTTTGGCTGTGACATCTCTAATACAGAGTGCTTTTCCTGGTAATGTACAGGTTAATAAAAGCTTCAGTCAGACTTAGAACTTTGCAACTAATATTGACAGATTTACTATAAATCATTCTTCCTGTTATTACACAGGTTATTAAGAATTTATATTAGCGTTAGGGACCCCTGATATGTGGTCTGCCGTGCCGTTGGCTCAGGGGCTTACAACAATTTTGGCCAAAAATGTCAAACTAAAAGACCATTTACTCATTAGATATTTATACATATATATTTAGGCACTGTACCGTGTATGAGTCTCACTGGATGTGCTAAAACTGAGCTTTGTCTGTGTTTTATGTTCTGTGTCTGGTTTTAAATATATATTGCCATGCTCAGTAGCACTCCTCTGTGACACTCATATGCTTATATATATGTTGTGGTTATTTTGGGGGTTTAATAGGAGCTTGTTAGGTGTCCAGTATGTTTTAGTGATCTTACAACATAAGAACTATTGCTGTAGATTACCAGAGCATTTATCCCTTCTGCTTTGTCTGTGGTCAGCAAACTCTTAACTGCTTGTATTTCTGCCCACTGTGCAGAGTAGTGTCATGGCAATTTATGCTTTACTCATAATCCTCTCTTTGGATACCAAATGGAATCACCCAGTCATCCATCTTAACTTTAAATGTGATATCCTAACATGCTTTTTACATACAGTACTGATGTCATGTGAACTTCTTCTGAACATACTATACAAGGAGCTTAAAGCTTATTGTACTGAAATAGTTACTTGAGCATATCTTCATTGATTAAATTTCAACTTGTCTATGACAGCACTTATCCCAATTAGGACCTACAGTTGTTCAGCAACTGGAGACCACAGTATGACCTTTTGTGTCAATTCTTGTTATTAGAATAGACTTCACATGTAATGAATCTAGGAGATCTACAAAAATAACCTTCAAACTCATTCTGGTGTTAAAACACAGCTTTTCTTTTATAAGACATAATTTCAACAATTGTCCTGTAATCATTAATTCAAATGCTTGCATATGCTTAGACTTCTTTTTTAGAAAAAGACAATTTCTTACAATGCGTGTGCTCTGCTAGTGGTCTGTATGTCACTCAGTTGTGTCTATTGCAGGGCGGGGAGATTCCCAGAGGGCATCACCCAGCTACATTACCCCAGCCGACAACCCGGTGTATATGGGAGCTGTGGCACAAAGAGGTGAGTGGAAACAGAGAGAAAGAACCATGGCTCCCTGAAACTATTCGGATCAGTGCTGCCTATTAGTTTAGAAATGCCCAGTGTTGCAGAGACCAGAAAAGTAAGTAGCGTATATCTTTTCTGCTTGGATCCTAGAAGGGGGGGGGGGAGGAAGGAGAGGGGGAACATCAAAAATCAGTAGTATCAAGTCGGGTAATGTTAGTTAATAGCTCCGTAGATAACCCCGTCAGTAACCCCGTGTATTCCGGGGGGAGGGTCTCAAATTTTAGTAGAGCGCATGGAAGAGTTGACATACACATATATAGCGGGAATACCCTAGATCCCTAAAGCTATCGTAACTAATTATTTTCAAAATAAACGTTTTGTTTTTGTGTGCAACGACGAGAATGCTGAATTCTGTTATGCCGGAGTAATTCTATAGAACATACGTAATTATGGACATTTAACATGCATAGTTGACAAGCGATTTCCGTGTACCTCATGTTTAAGCTTTCTCGGCAACAAACTGTGAAACACGCATAACAGCTACACATGCTTTTCATAATACGCACAAGGATAATTAACCCCTGCAAAACAAGTTTGCAATAAGCATGAACATAGCATGCTGCTAGGAGACAATTGTATGTGTACATACATACACCTATAAACTAATGATCCAATGGCCACTGTGCATAGAGGTCGCTTGCAATCATTCTGGAAACCATGTTTAAAAGGGGTATAACACCTCTTATAAGGCAGGAGCACTTGATATTAACAATATACATCAGGGGTCGTCCTTCAAATTGATACTTATAGCAAGGCAAGATACAATTACTACACACAAACTGTTGCAACCTGCTATTCTGTAGATTTAGAAATATAGGAGAGTTCTGATACTATATGGTACTAGTGTAATGTAAGAAAAAGGAAACACCCTTTAACATGCACTCATTGTCTGGATTGATATGGTGAATAAAAGTTAATACTTATTATTTTATTACTTTAATTAAAATAAATGGTGATAAACAAATACCAATGATGAACGACAGAAACTCAACATATAAAACAAACCAACAAATATTAAAACATAAACCGGAACAAGGGGGAAGGGAGGATCTATAGATAAACACTTAATAGTGGTGTGTAAACTCACGAGGGTGTAATCAAAGAGCCCCCTAGTCCAGCACTAATAATTAGTTAAAAGACCTGTATTTGATCAGACAGGTACTCGGGGCTGACGGTCACGATGCTAGAAAAACACTGCACACAATAAATGGATTCTCCTACAGGATACTACATACATTACAAACAACAGAAACCAGCTAGATTGATCAGTTGATCAATTGCACAATGTCAAAAATCCCATTGGCAAAATATATACTTTTAGCACTCAGTGATAGATATAAATATCTTATTGAATAAAGTGTACAGTAGTGCAGTATATAGTGGCCCACAAAGTGTGTTTGGTGTGGCCCTGAGGCACAAGTTAACAAAGTATCAGCTCCCTATGCGACTCCCACCCCCACCCCCCAAGGTTATAATGACTCCCCAGGAACAACATCATGAATGATTTACAATGCAACTCCTCAGTCTAGTATAAGAGGCTATAACTTGATACGGGCATAGACTCGTGCCTCAGGGCCACACCAAACACACTTTGTGGGCCACTATATACTGCACTACTGTACACTTTATTCAATAAGATATTTATATCTATCACTGAGTGCTAAAAGTATATATTTTGCCATTGGGATTTTTGACATTGTGCAATTGATCAACTGATCAATCTAGCTGGTTTCTGTTGTTTGTAATGTATGTAGTATCCTGTAGGAGAATCCATTTATTGTGTGCAGTGTTTTTCTAGCATCGTGACCGTCAGCCCCGAGTACCTGTCTGATCAAACACAGGTCTTTTAACTAATTATTAATGCTGGACTAGGGGCTCTTTGATTACACCCTCGTGAGTTTACTCACCACTATTAAGTGTTTATCTATAGATCCTCCCTTCCCCTTTGTTCCGGTTTATGTTTTAATATTTGTTGGTTTGTTTTATATGTTGAGTTTCTGTCGTTCATCATTGGTATTTGTTTATCACCATTTATCTTAATTAAAGTAATAAAATAATAAGTATTAACTTTTATTCACCATATTAATCCAGACAATGAGTGCATGTTAAAGGGTGTTTCCTTTTTCTTACATTACACTATTTCCCCATTCCCCTTCTGCACCTTTGTTACCATCCATTAGTTTGTTAAATTAAGCTGAAGCGAGGGTCATTTCCCCCTTCCCGTTCCCCATTCCCTATCCCACCAATATTCTACTATATGGTACTAACCAGTTTATTTGCTACAAAACTATAGTTAGATCATGAGAAATCAACACTGGACTAATTCTCAGCACTTTAAATAAACAGGTATACACTGTTATGTATATTAACAACACCCTAGGCTACCACATAGTAGTGTGTTTAGACTCAAACACACTTATATGAACTGATATATACCAATACTAAGGATTGTACACCATTCTACTATCACTATATATATTAAACATCAATTTTTTTGTTATATATTCACCTTTATTTTAAAACAATGTCAATTAAAGTTTTCAGTTTTAATTTAAACATCATTACTCAGGTTGTAGTGCATCGCCAAGGGATTTCTTTCTCCAAGTACACCTGTGTGCTGCTCTCTTTATGCTTTATGCTCCCAGGTAGTACACACCTATACTGTACATATATACTATATACCAAGTTCGAGCGAGGTCCTTCTTCATTCTCAGGGAAAGGATTATATCACAAGTGTAACATTGGTTATACATAACAAGGACAATTCAATCTCACCCCTTTTTGCCCAGCATTAGATTGCTACTAAAATAACAAAACAAATCCCCAATACAGAACAATGCGGCTCCATTTTTTCTTAGTGGGTTTACAGGTAGACCTCATTATCCAACGTTTCACTTTCCAACGAATGGCATATCCAATTCTTTACAATGCAACCCTGAGAGCCGTTTTTCGACGGCGGAATGCGTTATCCAACGCCTGAATGTGTTATCCAGCGCTCACTGCCACTGATTAACATGGGACTCACTTTACAACGGTTTCACTATCCAACGCTACTTCCAGAACGGATTCTGATGGATAACCGAGGACTGCCTGTACTTCCTTTTTTACTGAAACCCCTGTTCTTCCTTTGTGTTTCTATTTTTGCGCATGCCTGTTCTTTCTTGAGGTCCATTTAAATCTGTTTGTGTCTTCTATTTCTGCCCGTCTATCCACAAGAACACTTTCCTTGAATCTTCTCTGTCCCCTTTCCACAACACTCATGTGATAAACCATGCCAACAGACCTTTATCCGTACTGCTGTATTTGAACAATGGCTGTATCATGCAGTTGGGAAACAGTTTGAAGCAGCATAGCTTCATATCACACAGTTAAATCATGTTTTTCAAATTATATTATAATGACCTAATTAGGCTTGATTTGATTTTCAAGCCAGATTCACTAAACAGCACTAGCCAAACTGACAGAGCCAGTTACTGCTCCTCTCATTAAGCTATTTTAAACCTAAGGCGCTATGTAGTAACACTGACACTGTTTGTGCCTTGAGGTAGTAGAACAAGTTCTTTACGTTCATGTGACTGTCATTATATGTAAATATGTTGCTAATTGTCTTTCTTACACTTGATGCAGTTAAAAAAAGTTCTAACAGCGCTCTGAGGAGATGACCACAGTGATAATTATGATGTGACTTAGACAGTTGTGATAAATAATATATATTAATGTGCAAAATCAGTGCAAATTAGTGCAATAAGTGATATACTGTAAAAGGAAAAAATGCTGCTCAAAAACCCTTGGAAGGATGGTCCACAGGAATCCCTCTTGCTGGAACGTATGGAAATTGAAGGGGAGCGCAACTCGTTCAATTGTGGATATGTGAAATAAAAAATAGATACAATAGTGCAACACAGTCTCTTAAAGGTGTCTCTCCATATTAGTAGGATTCTATAAATTCAGAACTCACATTCTTTCTGAAATAAACAGGCATGTAACCCAACCTTTGGTAAGTGATGGATAGTGTGGTAAATTCGTATGGATCTTCTCTCCCTCTGTATCTCAGGGTTCTTAGGGGTAGTGGGATATCCCTCAGAATGATATAATGGCAGCCGTATATGCAGGAGAAAACGGAAAGCCGGTAACCGGAAGTGACGCGACGGGAGACTCGAGCAGAGGGGGTGAGAATTGGGAGGCAGAGTTCGCTTTTCCTATGTGTCCAGTATACTTTTTTATTGAAGTAAGCATACACCTATATAGTCTTTTGTGATTAAAAGTTGTTTTTTTATGGCACACACCATGTTTGGCTTTCCGTTTTCTCCTGCATATACGGCTGCCATTATACCATTCTGAGTTAGTAAGAATACAAGGAATAGAAAGCCAATTGTGTTCTTAAATGAGGTGTCAGTTATTGTACACTAAGTATAAGCATACTCAGAGCAAGCATTCGTGCCAACTTTTGTCAATATTCGCAAACCTACATAAAGTTTTACTTACAGATCCACGGAAAGCGTAGACATCTCTCTAAACCCCCGATTTCACTTAGTTATTTTATTTCTGCTAACTTTTTCATTTCAAACATTTACGCAAAACCAAAGGTGGGCAAAAAAAAAAGAGCAACAAGGTTTTCCGCACAAAGGAAAATCCACAAGAACTTCATTTTTCACACCAAAAAAAAATGCAGTAAGGTTTTTTTGAATCCCACGAATATTTGCACTCAGGGACGATACAGAACACTGATTTTGCGATGAACTCGAACAAAACTTTCCAATGAATAAGGTGTTTCAAACAAATACAGGAGGAAAGCATATTTCAAAGTAAGAGAGATGCTACAAAAATATGTTATTCTCTGAAGACATGGTTCAGAGGCATGGTGAAGGCATGGTCGGTAGCCGGCTCAGCGGAAATGTGAGGAGGTACTTTTTCATGGAAAGGGTGGAGGATTTGTGGAATAGCCTCCCAACAGAGGTGGCAGAGACTATTACAGGAAGGAATCAAACATGCTTGCGATAGACATAAGGCTTAGTCCTAAATATGAAAGGAAGACAAAGATCAATAGGGTTTTATAGAAGATAGGAAAATGGACAGACAAGGTGGGATAAGTGGTTCTTATCTGCTGTCCTTTTCTATCTTTCTTTGTTTCGAGGGACAATAAAAGGAACAGCCTCTTTGTCTACTGAAACACATGGAGAGGATCACATTTTGTTAACCCTTTCAGCTACACCTACACTTTTCTTGCTTCTATGAGCTTACACCAGGCGTGCTCAACTCCCCCCCCCCCCCCCAAACACACATAGGTCAGGTTTTCAGGATATCCCAGCTGCCCCATAGGTGGCTCAATCAATCCCTGCTTCAGCACAGGTGGCTCAATCAGAGGCTCAGTCAATTGAGCCACCTGTGCGGATGCTGGGATATCCGGAAAACCTGACTTTGGGGGGGGGGGGTGGGCTTGAGGACTGGAGTTGACCACTCCTGGCTTACACAATACTGAAGACGTTATCTACAGAATTGTGTGTCTCTATGCTGCATACCTACTTCTGATGGTGAAGGAAGTACACGTTCTCTTGACACCACACTAGCAATGTTCTAAAAATTGCCTTTACAGAAAACTGAATTTATTATCTCTAAAATGGTTTAACTTCTGGCACAGAGCCGGATCCACAGCTGAAATCTGCCTTCTGACAGAGCAACAGTATGCTTGGATATTTTAAAGTCATATTTCTAGATAGTCATTATTCTACATATGATGCACTTATATACTGTATGATCTTTAATTAATACATGAAAACATATATTGTGCATAGTGCTACAGTAAATCAATGCCCATGCCAGTGAAACAGTTACAAATGTGTTTTCAGGTAATCTTGGAATGTCATAATGATGATGAAGGGAATAAAATAGGAATATCCTTGATAAAGCATACAATGCTATCTGATTGTAGCGTATGGACAGATTTGTTTTGCTTGGTGCTGGCACAAATGCCTGGCAGCACAATATGATAGATCTTAATTTAGTGCTTGATTCAACTTCTTTTTTCATATCTAACATTGGCTAGAGACAGCTCTGGTTTTATTTAGCCATGAAAACCAAATATAACAATCAATTGTGAAACAACATATATGGATTTAAAGTATCAGCCCATCCAAACTTTATTAATTTAAAACTAAGCACAAAGTGCACTTATATTATAACCCTTAATTTAGACATTCTATAGTATGCCTATATCTGTGCTGTCTTATTAGTAAAGATGGTGTGCTTAGTAATTTATAGGAGCAATCCACGCATTATCCTACATGGCAGAAAATTGGAAAATACCCAACATCAGTTTATCAAAAAACTGCATATGAATGCATCTATCCACAGGAATAGTCTGAGATGGCTATGATAATACAATATATCTTGTGTAAGTGGAACTTTCAATCAGTCGGGATGTCATAGTGATCTTCTTGAGTGAGTAGATTTTTTTAAGGTGCCTTGATAAAGGTACCATGCACATTAAGTGGTGTATCTTGATATCAGCAAAAGGTTAGGGTATGGGACTAAGGATGCAACCCCCCTCCACACCCCCCCCAACCCCTAAACAGATCTTGATATTGCTGCTACCTTTACAATGCAATAAAAAAATCCTTGAAAAAGTCCATTGTATATAAAGAGTCACTTGTATATGAGAAATAATGACGTACTCACACGGTCCTGTTATAATGAAGTCCGTTGGCATGCTCCGGCCTCATGCAGTGAAAATGAGAGAAGGAAGGAATGGAGGTTCACAGCGCAAAAATCCCAGGCTGGACTGCGAGCAAAAACTAAAAAATGACTTTATTGACACATAAAAAATACAACAAGGGTGCAAGCACTCTAACGCGTTTCACGCCATACTAGGTGCGAAATGCGTTAGAGTGCTTGCACTTTTGTTGTATTTTTAATGTGCCAATAAAGTAATTTTTTAGTTTAGCTGTGCACCGACGTTCCTTCCTTCCTTCTCTCAATATCCTACATGTGTTTTTGTTGTTGTTTTTTTCTAAATAAAGCAGTTCTGTAGCATTAGATAATAATTACTACATTATATATATTTTTAATTCAACTCTTAATGCCATTTTTTCATGAGTTTTAATGTATTTTTATAGAAGGCTTTAGCACCCTTCCCCAGCAGTGCAAGATATTTGTAACACATTCCTGTTTGTGATCATTTGTTGCCAAAGTTCCCAGCAGTTTGAGGTGCAAACTGCAACAATAGATCATGTTACCTTAGTAACATAAGAATACACTGTAGTTGCTGATTGAAGGATTGAGTGAAACTGAAAGGCAGCCATTTAGTGAACCCTGGGAAGCAGGATCTTTGCTGATCGAAAATGGGAAAACGAATCAATCGGCAGCTTAGGTAATTTGTTTTCAACAAAGGTAATCAAAGGCTGCCTCTTTAATAATAATTCCTTGTTTCAAATTAGAAACTTTGACAAGTTTAAAGGCCAGTTGCATACTATCAATTGAAAAAATATATTAAATTGGATTGTTTCATTATCTCCGGGATTAAACTATAGGAAAACTATAATTAAGTATCAAGCGCAATTGTAATATTTCTGTATATGTAGGAACGTGATGAAACATAAATGTTAAAGGGAGATAGTGAGGGCTAAGTACTAAGAGTGGTCTGGAAACACCATATGTCCTTGTTATAGCTTAATTATTTTAAAGTAATATTAGCACTTGAAGGGTCAAGAGGAATGGAAATCCTAGAACATTGTGGTACTTGTAAGCAAATATATTTCTATGATGAAGACTGAAATGGAAACCATAAAGACAAGATGAGGACAATGATAACCCCTATTCATAAGAAAAGAGACAGGCTGGACCCATCCAATTACAGGGGCATCTGTATCGGCAGCACCTTGAACAGCAGAATCCTCACCTTCCTGACAGAGCAGAGTGTACTGAGTAAGAGCCAGACAGACTTCCTGTCAAAATTCGACTCCATCTGGCATCCAGGTCTATTGCTGAAGATACTAGAGTGGAATAGGGGGTGAACATATGACACCATCAAAAATATGTACTATGAAAACAAATGCTGCGTGAAAGTTAATAACAAAAGTCTGTACAGACTTCTCCCATCAAGGCCGTGGAGTTAGACAGAGTCCCACACTTTTTAACATATACATCAATGAGCTTGCAGCATCCCTAGAATCCTCCTGGGCACCTGGTCTCCCCTTGGCTGAAACAGAGATTAAGGGGCTTGTTCTGTAATGTGTGATAAGTGCACATGACATGCTATCGCATGAAAGCCCCATTGACTTTAATGGCGCTTTTCCTGCGATAGCGCGTCACGTGCCCTTATCACACATACAGAATAAGCCCCTAAGTCTCTACTATATGTAGATGATCTGCTCCTGCTATCACCAACAGAACAGGGCCTCCAACAGAAACTGGCAATACTAGAAAAATTCAGCCAGACCTGGGCACTCCCAGCAGAATAATGGTATTCCAGAAACAACAACAAAACCATCCAACCATATTGCAATTCACACTGAATTACAATGCACTAGAAGAGGCCATAAGCTACACATATCTTGGTCTAACAATCAGCTTATCTTGCAAATTCAACCTGGCCATAAATACACTGAAGGAGACGGCCCGCAGAGCATTCTCTGCAATAAGGAAACAGCTGTACCACCTCAAACCACCAATAAGAATCTGGATGAAAATATTCAACAGCATCATAACACCCATCCTTCTGTATCACAGTGAGGTGTGGGGTCCTGTGACATACCCAGGCTCCACAAAATAGGATACCAGCCCAACCTAAATACTTCATCTGGAATTCTGCAAACACCTTCTCCAAGTACACAGGAGTACATCAAACAATGCATGCCAGGCTGAGCTGGGCTGCTTTCCTCTACTGTTCACTATACAGAAGAGAGCACTGACATTCTGGGCCCACATAAACAACAACCACCCACAGTCTTACGGCTACAGAGCAATGAGAAACCAGGAGCTCCTCACTAAACCCTTCGCCATCAAACCACTTGTCCTCTCACTCTAAGAGCAAAACCCGACACAGATCAACAGCCTGCCGAAAAAACAAATCAACTCAATCGCCAGCAAAATGAAGGAGCAGTATGTGACAATGTGGGAAAATGATATCCAACGCTCAAAGAAGCTGGAGACCTACCACAGCCTACAGAGAGAATACACTCTGGCACGCTAGCTACTGAAGGTAAAAGACCTCAAAAAAAGACAGACCTTGGGCCAGTACAGAATGAGATCCCACAGACTGGAAATAGAAACAGGTAGACACAGACAGAACTGAAAGTTTCAGGAGATTTGACTGTGCCAGCGATGTGAGCTAGGAAAGGTAGAAGATGAAACACATTTCCTGCTGCGTTGCACACAATACTATGAAGTGAGGAGTGCCCACCTAGAGAAACACAGCTCTTATCCAGAACTTTAATAATATAGAAGAGAACCAAAAATTAGCGATCCTCCTGGGAGAAGATGAAACCACAGCAGAACTGGCTGCACACTATATCAGCACCTGTCACAGGCTGAGAGACGCCCACTAACCCCCACATCCCTGTGTGTTACTGTTATCCATGTATTGTGTAATCATTATTCCCTAACCCCTGGTATTCATGTACTGTGTAATCATTATACCCTACCCCTATTAGTCATACTTTGGCAATACTGAAATGTTCTTTCGTCGTGCCAATAAAGCTTATTTGATTTGATTTTATGTTTATCAGGTCAACCTGTAAGCCAAAAACTTGGCTTAGACAATATATTTCCCAATGACATGGGGCAATAGTGAGTAAAACAATAAGTGACAAAAAGTACAACAAAGATAGAATACAGATGAGTGTGTTGACATATCTTCCACAGGTCCCCAAATATACATATACCTCTGTGTCTCATGCCATATATAGAAATTAGGCTGCAGACAGGGATGTGTAAATGAACACCAAGTGGGTGCATCAGTTCTAGCTATTTAATTAACTTGAATACATTAATTGTATGGAGCTTTTGCCAACAACATTCCTATAGCTCATATAGTTCATATAGCTTCTCTATGTTCAGGTCAAGAAAGAGAAAGAATCACTAGATGTAGTCAATGACACAAGGGCGGGTTGGCCTTGTGGGGTATGAGGGCAACCCCCCTACCCCCACCACCACCACCACCACCAGAACCACCGCCACCAGGACAGTCAGATTTTAAGCATTCAGGCCAGTTGAAAAGAGCAAAGGAGCAGGGTTTGCTGCATGCAGCTCATTGCAGCAAACCCATTGCAGCAAATGGCAGCTCATTCAATACGAGAAATGATTTAGTTCATTTCTATGTTTTTTCTTCACAACCAGGAGAAAGGTGGTGATAACCTTTGCTACAGCAATAAGCGTGGAAAGTATATATATATATTGTTTTCATCCACTACATCTCTTATGATTTTTTTAATCACTATATTTATTAGGGCACTTCTGCATTTTAACCAGTTTTAACTGCACTCTGCGTTATATATGGCATAAATGTTAACCCCTTAGGTACCACATACATGCCATGCATCCCATGTTATTGACTACAATATGCCATTTCTTTGTTTCCTCTTTTCTCTATGCAGTGGAGGAAACCTGCTGAAAGGATAGGATAAGATGCACAGTATAACATTGGTAGTGTAGGAACCTGTTGAAAGGATCTACTGTATCCTGACATGATGGCAGGTTTGACATGTTTTGGCATGAAGTAAATGAGCCATATTAAGGAGAACAAAAAACCTATAATAAGGGACAAAGACCCTCAACTGTACAAAATACAGCAAATATAGATTACTTGTGTATCTTCCACAGGTCCCCAAACCTGCTCCATTCAATTCTTTATCCCATTGCATATAGAGGTTAGGCTGCAGACAAGTTTCTGGGTACAGGCATGCAAATGAACATCAAGTGGTGTGGTCACTTTTAGGTTTGGGGACAGCTTATCTGTTATAAACTGTTTAATATAGCAAAAGCTCCAGGGAATCCACATAATAAAGTAGATAGGAAGTGACATGCCCAATGGGGGCATATTTGCCTGTCACTACCCAAAATTCTTGTCTGCAACCTAACCTTTGCATGATGTGAGGTGATTAAAGCAGGTTTGGGGATTTGTTGAAGATGTGCAAACACACTCATGATAATTCTATGTTTGCTACGGCTTGGACCCTTTCCCCCTTGCGCCTACATAGTACAAACGTTACAAAGCAATGCTTTAAGGACAAATTAAATGCCCAATGAGCTGATTTTATTAGGGGCATGGGATCAAAGTAATGGTAACCTCCCTAACTTTGGCCGGGAAGAGTAAAGTTAACATTGACAAGGTTGGGAAATGTAGTGGACTAAAAGATTATATAGAAGGGCTTTCCAGACAGGTGTAATCAATCTTGCCTATAAAATATAAAGTATTTATTATTACTAGAAGCTGAGGGTGGATACTGGAGATTGGGAATATTTGCGGTGTTCAAAAAGAATGCTCTGTAACCTTAACTGATATCCAGCATTAGAATCAGGGCCACAATCCAGGGTGCCCTAATGGAGTTGAAGCTTTAAGAGGATTGAAGAATATTAGTGCCATGCTGCAGTAGGCTTCAGATGTAGGTCCATATTTATTAAGCAGTCTTCTATGACAGGACAATTCCAAAGTACAAGTCTCCACAAAGACTGAGATACAAAGTAGACCTCTACTCACAAGTTCATAATTAAGTTCTCCATGTAATGTGACAGCCGAGAACAGTGGAATAACAATGTTTCAGGTCCCATATGGACCTTCCATCAGGTTCTACCATAGGACACCTTCTGGCAATGGAAGACACCTTACCAGGGGCATAGCTTTAGCCCGGGCAAAGCCTGGGAGCCTGTGCTCTTGGGGGGCCCGCTCAGGGTCACCGATAGGGGGGAGAGCCAAGACATTTGGCCCAGCAGTCTAGTCGACGACCACAGAAGTCAGGCCCCCTTCCTCCTTCAGGCTCCTTAACAGCAACTTGCCGGCTGGATCGGGAGCTTCGAGGGGGGAGGGGGAAGGGGGTTGCAGACAGCAGAGGCTGGGGGCGGAACTGAGGCAGAGAGCTGCAGAGCTCTGCGCGCCCCTGCGCACTGTGACATCAGTGGGAGGAGTTACTACTGCATGTGCTGCTGTGGGAAGGTGTGCTGTGAGTGTTTGTGTGTCAGTTAGTTGTTTTTGTGTCAGTTTGTTGTGCGTGTGTGTGTGTGTCAATTTGCTGTGTGTTTCAGTGTGTCAGTATGCTGTGTGTGTTTGTGTGTACATTTTCAGTTACAGTTTGCTCTGTCAGTGTGCTATTTGTGCCTCAGTGTCTGTCTGTGTGCTGTGTGTGATTCAGTGTCTCAGTATGCTGTGTGTACCTCAGTGCAAGCAATTGAGGTAACACGTGTTAACAACATTGTTATTAGAGCATTTTTAAAGTAGTTTCTGTCATTCTTTACACAAATGTCTATAGTTAACTTTAATAAAAGAAAAAGTTAGTGTGCAGTATACTGCACACTGGTGTTTTTCAACCACTTGTGTGTGTGTGTGGTGGTTATTGTAGTGTGTGTGTGTAGGTGGCTATTCTAATTTGTGTATGGGGGCGGTACTGTATTGTAGAGGGGGAATTGTATGTGTAGCCAGGTCCCCCTGGTTTGTCCACCTCCGCTGCAGTGGGAGAGTCAGGCAGAGTTGCAGAGTGTGCAGGGAGCGCTCCGGTGTAAAGGAGGCTCCGCGGCGGCCCGAACGCTCATGGAGCCGCCATTTTGATATTCGCGCATGCGCAGTGAGTCTGGTAGGCGACGGCGCTTGAGGAAAAGTAGAGCATGCGCAGGAAGTGGCTGCGGTAGTGCGCGAAGCCCGGACCAATGGGAGGAGGGCTACAGCAGGGGACTTCAAGTCCCATGAGCGCTAGGGGGACCACATGATGCCAGGTTGCCAATAGTGCGATAGGGGCTCTGCAGGAAGGAGATAGGAGGTTGCGCAGGGCAGCACGTTTGTCAGTCAAGACCAGGAAGGGGAAAAGGTAGGAGCTGTGTGTGTAGAGAGGCAAGTAGCCTCTACACTAGGCCAGAAACCCCCCTAGACCCCAGATAGTCCCCTGAGTCACATATAGCTTGTGGTTGCTGTAGAGATAGGCCCTAGAATAGGAACCAGCCCCAGTAGTGTGCAAGTCAGGACACAGTGGTCGCTGCAGTTCCTTATCAGAGACTGTCATATCTACCTGGGTG